>NC_136961.1:15571844-15821844 GCF_032717465.1 Coenobita brevimanus | reverse complement strand
ATAATTATACCAGTTCTTCCAATATTTTGCTGATCATTTATGTGACAAACAATAGCTTTGTTACCTACTTGCAGTAGAGGTATAATCTCTGCAATTTTAACTGATCTTTGAAGCTATCTTGATATATGAAGTCGTAAGATACAGTTATGTGAGGTTATATATGAAGAGTTATTGGATTATGACCTTTATTACTAAGTAGGTATGTCATCATTTTTTTATATTATATAAAGTTTTGGCAATCTCCAAAATATACAGATTGTAATATATATAAAGCACTGTAAGATCAAGGCACAAGACAGAAAATTTCTCAGTTGACAATGAAATGGCCAGTGGAACAACTCTCCTGCTGGTGGATCTGACAGTCCACTCTTGACAGCAAAGGATGTGAACACCTTGGTCACTGACAAGGAAAGCTTTGAATAAACAATCCCCCAGACTGTTATCAATAAACATTGATCTATTAATCTGAATATTTTCCGCTGGTAGTAGCAAGGACTATGAAAAATATGTTCTCGGGCGGAAGTGGTTTGCCAGTCATAATTAAACAGCTCTCTTTTTACGCCTAATTAAAGTGAAGAGAATAGAGGTGACGTCAGTGACCATCAAAATGATATTGGGGTTTTAGGTGCAGAATAAATAGCCAAAGAAGACGTGTTACACATACATAGCCATTAACAACAGCACTCTGATCGACTTCAAAGCCACTAACAATAATACTGATCGTCACATTATTGTTGGGTAAGATGGATCCCTAACACCTGTTCTTTACCGGTTTATTTCCACACATGACTGTTTAATATGTTTTGTCTATCTGCTGCCAGACGCTGAGCTTAATTCCATAAGGGGTGGTCACAAACAAATCCCCTTCACGTCACCCTGTCCTCTGCCATTTGTCTACCCTCCCTCCAGCTCACATACTCCCCTCTATATCTCTCCACTCCATCCCTCCATCTCATCCTTGGTCTCCCCCTCCACTTCTCCCCCTCCACCTCAGTCACATACTCTTCCAGCCATTTTCTCATTATCCATCCTTATCTAACGAGCAAACCATCTCAAAAATTTTCTCTTAACACTTTTAGTCACAAATCAACACCAAAACGCTCCTTCACTTCCTCACTTGCCAGTCTGTCTCTCCATGTAACTCCACATGAAGACAAACATGCACATACATACATACATATGCATTCACATACTCTTCTAGTCAGTCTCGCATTGTTCACACGCTCCCTCACTTCATTTGTCTGCCTGTCCCTCCACGTAACTTCTTCTCACATATAAACAAGCTCTTAATTCTCGTCTATCATTTATGGAACGAGTGTAATTGCTAGATGTGCCTGGTCTGCATGCCACATTACAAAGATAAGTTAGCAACGATACAGAAAGGTTACATGAATTGTGTCATCAGCACAGGCTTCAAAAATTATCATAAGAATAGTGAAAGCTTGTGAACACGTTGGTGTTGTCAGTGTAAAAAATACAGCATAGCTTAATACGACATTGAGGACACAGGTTGGTACTGTCAGTATTAATAATACAGTATGGCTCGTAATACGGCATTGAGGACGCACGTTGGTGCTGTCAGTGTTTATAATACCGCATGGCTCTTAATATGACACTGAGGACACACGTTCGTGCTGTCAATGTTTATAATACCGCATGGCTCTTAATACGACACTGAGGACACACCGAAGTTGAACGAAATCCTGTGTGAGAAGCAAAATTGAAATACAGTGAAGATTTTTTCAATGTCACCTGAAAAACATCGTGTTCAACTCGCCACGTACGTACATATACGTATTCCTAGTTTCCGTACCGACACAACAACACCATTATATTTGGTATAGCAATGCCATTTATACTCTTATAACCTTCTGATCTGGTGAGGATGAGAAGCTTCCCTGTGGTGGTGCTCTGCACCCTAGGTGAAGCAGAGCAGCTACGGCGTCCACCCAGGAGCCAAGCCTCCTCATATTTCGCTGCACCTCGCCATGGTGAAGGACCCTAGTCGAATCCTTGTGAGGCGTTGTCTTCCACAAGGGGGCGCCGGATTCCTAAACGGTGTTCGTACTGTACTGTAGCTGTAGGACGACCCCACAGAACAGCTGCTTACCTGTGGTCGACGAGTCTGCTTGACTAGACAGACCGGGGTTAAGCTGCAACAATAACAACATCATTGACAAGAACAACATCATGTGGTAGATGTTCAGTAATTACTTGTTCATTGTGGCTGCATCAAACAATACGATTTTATACATCACAGCAAGGGTATTTTTTCACCTCTTGTGGCCAAGCCTGTGACAACGCTGTAGATGTGTACCATATTTAACCCTTTGCCACCATCAGGCTGTTTGTCTGATGTTCCGTGTGGTGTGGCCTCCATGTGAGGGTTATAAACTGTCTGCTGGTGCTGGAGGGACGCCTTCATGTAGTGGCACCCATATGGCCCGGTGGATCCACTGCCCGGTTATACAAACCTCCATCAACTACTTCCCTTGCCTTGAAAGGAGGATACTAGATTTCAAAAAGACAGTTTCAGCCTGCAGTCCACTGGGTTCACGTCAATGAGCCTGGGGACACAACAATAGCAACAACAACAACAACAACCTCTCTATTGACCCTTAGAAAACAACAAACATTATGATTATTTGTTTTCAGCTTATCGGTTAAAAATAATCCCTCCTACACAGGATTTATAGTATAATTTGTTATCATTTTATCGGTTAAAAATAATCCCTACTACACAGGATTTATAGTATAATTTATCAGCTTATCAGTTATAAATAATCCCTACTACACAGGATTTACACATTTGGTCTAAAATCACCATCTCTCCCGTTTTGACTCCTGAGCTGCAGCACTAAATCAATACTGATTCAACAACACTGTGCAAGTCACGAAGAAGTGCTATGGAAAGGAATGCTGTATTGTAGTAATTTTCTTTTCACTTTAATATCGCCTAAAATCGACATCTCTCCGTACTGAATGCTATGTTGCATGGAGAGATAAACACTGGACTATGGAGCTAGTCACGAAGAAGTGCTATGGAATGGATGTTGAGTAGTAGTATTGTCCTTTACTGCCACTGAGCTACGTGAAATAAACAGAAAAAGGACGAAAATCTGGGCCAAAGTAAGGGGAAAGAACTAAGGATCTGTGTGGATTCTTTATTTGTGGATTCTTACTATGTGGATTCTTACTATGTGGATTCTTACTATGTGGATTCTTACTATGTGTATTCTTACTATGTGGATTCTTACTATGTGGATTCTTACTATGTGGATTCTTGCTATGTGGATTCTTGCTATGTGGATTCTTGCTATGTGGATTCTTACTATGTGGATTCTTACTTGGTGGATTCTTACTATGCGTATTCTTACTATGTGGATCATTACTATGTGGACTCTTACTATGTGATATTTAGGAAGCGTGACCCCCATTGATTCTTGAGGGAACAGCCCCTCTCACCCAAAATAAAAACGATCAGAAATAAGGGAAAGTGAGCAGACGAACTTCAACCAAACATCCCATGTCCTTTCCTCTTGTTACTTGATAATATGCTCGACTACATAAAATTTTTCATCACTGCCTTTTTTTTTTTTGGGGGGGGGGGTCTGATCCCCTCCAAAACTTATAAATGATACAAAACAAGGGAAGGAAGGCAGACATGACGTTGATATCTTAGTGCATGTTGTACAATGGACTCTCATCCGTAATGCGAAAACTGGAGAGCGTGAACCTCCAGTGATTCTTGAAGGCGCCAGTCCCTTCTCAGAAATAAAAACGATAAGATATAGAGGAAAAACGACAAGAATTAGGGAAAAAAGATAAGAATTAGGGGAAAACGATAAGAATTAGGGGAAAACGATAAGAAATTGGTGAGAAACGATGAGAATTAGGGGAAAACAGTTTCTGAATGTGTAGATGGGGCATAAAGATCTGCCACTTGAGAGGCAATTGGCATGTTATCAAGGATATTGTGTTCCACCGGGTTTCTTCGGTTCAGTGAGATGTTGAAGTGTTGTGCTCATCTTCCTAGGATTGCTTGCTTGTCTTTCAGAAACTGATCGAACAGGGTTTCTGTTGTATTTGGTAGGACCATAGATGGTTTTAAATGACCTGCATAACCCTTGTTGGTTGTTCAGATCAGCCAGTTTTGCAGCTCTTTTGCTAGTTCTCTCCACCATTTTTTCTCCATATCACATAGTTATCTCTGGGTTTCACTTTTGAGATGCTGGAAATCAGATTTTAGGGTTATGGAACTAGATGAGCTAGCCAGTTGTTGTATGCTCTATTCTTCATTGCAAGAAGGTCATGTATGCCCTCAGCATTTCATCAAACCAGTTTTTATAGCGGCGAATGGAGAAGCCTAGGGTTTCTTCTGCAGTGCTTTGGAGCATTGTCTTATTGTTTTGCCACTCTGCGTCGTTGTTTGCATTAACGGGTGGGCACTGAGAAAGCTTCTCTGTAATAGTGCTGCAGAAGGTGTTACAAGTTGCTACATCCTTTTAACTACTACAGTATAGTTTCTTGGTGGATGGTCTGTGGCGCATTTGTTGGCGTATGCCTAGGTGCGGTTTGGTGACTATTAGATTATGGTCTGTTGAGCACTCAGCAGGTCTCATAGCTCGGGATATATGAATTTCTCTTTGATCTCGCTGCCTTACAATGCCTTAGTCAATTAGATGCCAATGTCTAGGTCGTGGATGCATCCATGTGGACTTGTGTTTATTCTTAAGTTGTAAAATGGTGTCGGTGCTGACTAGACCGTCTTCTGAGCATAGAGAATGAAATATGTTGTTCATATTACCAGTACCATGGCAGCCTATAGTGCCTTGCCAGAGATGATTATCTTTTCCTACTCTGGCTTTAAAATTTGCAAGCAGGATCAGTTTGTCAAGAGGTGATACTGAGCGAATGGCAACATCCAAAAAGTTATAAAAAGAATCTTTGGCAGTGTCCTCAGAATCAAGCATAGGGGCAAGGACAGTGATGAGTGTTGCAAATTGGCTTTTAGAGCAGTGATTTTCAACCTTTTTCATCTCACGGTACGATGAGGCAGGCACTAAAATGGACGAGGCACTCCATCAGTATCTAAGGACAGATTTGATCATTTAAACAAAAATGAATGATAAGAATGTGTTCGTAATGTGAAAAAAAAACTAATAATTTCTTAATTTTTTCGCCAAAACTACATTGTTGATCATGGTTTTCAAAAGAATTTCAAAGTTTTATGCATATTTGTTACTACTACACATTGAAACAAGATGTCATTGAAAAAGAAGCCATTCACTTAAAAAAATATGAAACTTTCAAATATAGATTGTATTCAGATACAAAAATGAGTAAAAATATAAAGCCCTACTGCATCATCGCATCTTACGGCTGGCAGTGGAGATCGGCGGTTCTACACTACTGAATTCATGAGAGAATTTAAAACTGCCATTTAAGCTTTTAATGAACAACACGTTTATTTCTTTAATGCATCGTTGAAAAAAGGGGGTTTAACACACCCCATAGAAATACCAGTAATGTCAAAACGTATCCAAATGCTATTTTTTAAAATGTTCTCCAATGCTATTTACAGTAAACTCCTGTGACACAACTACGGATGCCTAGTGGCAGACTGACGTGCCGCGGCACATTGGTTGAAAATCCCTGGTCTAGAGAGTGGCATGTACGGAGACATGAGCCTCTCTGATAAATCCACAGGTGTTTCTTGGAAATTCTTTGTATTTTTGGTTCGAACTGCAAAGCCAGTACAATGGTTTCTTCTTACATTATCTGCGTATCCCTTACAGAAATAGGTATAATCCCTCTCCTGCTTCTATTAGGTTGCCCTATCCAGAGAGGCAAGACAGACAAGGCAGCTACGTCAATTTTGTACCTTTTCAGTTCATGGGCAATAATGGCAGTTCTACAGTGTGGTTGTATGTCTTGGTCAGTATCAAGCAAGATTCGTATATTCCAAGTAGCAAGAGTCAGAGGGATTCTTTTTGTTTTTCGACCACAGTGTGGGATGCCTTGACAGACGCGGTTATCTGCCCAAGTGGTGCGGAGCAGCAAAAATTTAGGTTATCATTTCTAAACCTCACCCCTCAGGGGTAAACTATTTGCATCTGTTTCCGGTTGCTTAATCGCACTGGATGCTGCCGAAGGCATGACCTGCTACTATGCCATCATGCCAACGACCATTGGTCCAATGCCGCCTGTGTGCAGGACTTGAGCTAGCGACTTCCAGCCACATCCATGACCTGTCACTGTCACGCTATCCTGTTGCCATAGGTCTTCTGGTTTTGGTGAAAAAATGATGAAATGGGAGGTGAGTATAGCAGTGGACTTGCACACTGAATGGATTTGATGTGATGGCGAGGGTGCGCAGTCCTTACCACTACATGACTTAATTGGCCCTTCCCAGCCTGTGATTATGGCACAAATATTCACGACGACCATCTACTGAACAGGGTTGCAGGAGTCTGCCGGGATCTCTGTCCATCAAGCCTAGCCTTACGTGGGACTCTACTCATTGATTTTTCGTTCGGAGTTTTCTCTCATAACCTAAACCCATCCAAGGGTGATCCACAGGGCAGTGCACCTGGGAACACTTAGTTTGACCCCTCACTGATGGCCCCTCCAGCATGGGTAGCTCTTTCCTCCCAAGGACAATATATATATATATATATATATATATATATATATATATATATATATATATATATATATATATATATTGTTACATAGCCTATGATTTCATCATCCTTTGTGTAATTTTAACGCACAGTTGCTGCATGTTTGATCACGAGCGTGTTCTGCCTCAGTCCCCCCCTTCTACCGTTATAGTAGAGTAAGTCGTTCTCTCTGTTATTCAGAGCGGGATTTTCAGCTTTTTGTCCCCATGGCTTCATTTGCGCGTCCTTCTTACAAGTTGTATCAAGCTCTGCCGGCCCCTATATAATGAGCTCAGTCTCTGCATCACTGCCACTTAGATCTGCTCCTCATTTTGTTCACATCTCTGTCCTCCCCTGTACAGTTATTATTACTGTGAATTTCTCAGGAAGTCTCCAACCATCTAGCAGCTGTGTGATTTGAGTATAAGTGTTGTTGCATTTTTTCTTGTACTGTGTAGCGTAAGGTTAATTCTTGAGCCTAGTGAGGTTTTTGATTAATGGTGGGTTTTATGTCAGTCATTTTTGATAATAGTTTGTATCTGTAATAATTTATCTGGCATTCACTGAGTATTATCTGGTATCTCATTTTATCAGGGCTGACTTAGATAAATTTACTCTTGCTAATTTCGTGTTAATAGAGGCTATTGCAATTAACCATATATTTAACCTGTTTATTTGCCATTACATTATCCTTATGAGTCCTGAATGTTTTGTTGTTAGTTTGAGCATTAAACTTTAACTTGTAATTTTACCCAACTCTTTTGTTTTGAACCTGGAACTTTACGGGACAGTAGTGACTCTTAGTATTCTCACTTAAAGTGTACGTTATCTTTCTCTGTTCCGTAACATAAATTTGGCCACCTCATATCAGGATATTCAGGATATTATCATAAGTATATTGCTTGATATTTTGTGACTGTTAGTTATTAATTATGTCTACTATTACTACACTTGATGAAGCCAAAGATTTTTTGTCAAATGTGCAAACAGTGTGTGATATAGAAAACAGAACAAAGAATGAACTTAAGCTTGTTGCTCAACAATTGGGAATTGCTGTTCGCTCTCATCATTCTAAAGATCAAATTGTTGACATGATTAATGAAAGCTTGTTTAATGTAACTCCTCCAAATGAGTCAAACGCAGATTGAATTAGCTAAGTTACAGCTAGCCCTGCAGGAGGCTCGTGTGAAAGAAGCTAAATTTCAAGCACGTGCTAAGGAGGCTGAGTCTCAGGCTAAGGAGGCTTGTGTTAAGGAGGCTGAATTTCAGGCAAATGCTCGTATTCAAGAGGCACAGGTACAGGCTCAGGCACAAATTGAACTTGCCAGGATTCAGGCAGACCATGAGTATCGCATGAAACAAGGTGGAACTGGATCATCTTGCTCTGATGATTTTGATGTGGCTAAAAATGTTAAACTTGTCCCTCCTTTTAATGAATCTGATTTAACAAAGTATTTTCAGTTGTTTGAGAGGGTAGCTACAGGTTTTAATTGGCCCAAGGAGTATTGGCCAGTACTCCTTCAAACTGTTCTCACCGGTAAAGCTCAAGTAACTTATGCATCTTTGCCTCAGGATCAATCTGATAATTATGATGTAGTTAAGAGCTTGATTCTTAAGGCCTATGAGCTTCTTCCTGAAGCCTATAGAGTAAAATTTAGGACAACTTACAAGCAAGATAAGCAATCCCATGTTGAGTATGTAAAAATCAAAGAAGATTTGTTAGAGCAGTGGTTAAATTCTAAGAATGTGGATTCTGATTTTGGTAAATTTAAGCAGAGGATTTTGCTGAAGGATTTCAAAAGGTGTATTTATAAAGATGTAAGCCTATATCTTGATGAGAAAAGGATAGATAATTTGTCTGATGCTGCAGTTTTAGCTGATGAATATGTTCTCACTCACAAGAGATATTCTAAAGAAAAAGGGAAAGCTGAGAGTAAGTACGTTGCCTCTACTCAGAGTACAGGTAACAGGAAAGAGAATAAAGATGATGTTTCTCAGGAAGTAAATACCAGCTTCACCTCTAGATTTCAGAAAAGTAAATGTACTTATTGTAGTAAGCTTGGTCATACTACGGAGAGATGTTTCAGGAGACAGCGTGATGTGAACAAAAAGGAGTCTTTAAATATTCAGTCAATTGGTCTAGTGTCCACTCTTGAGAGTTCCCAGAATTCTTTAACTGAGTTAACTGAACCTGCTTTGAGGGGTAACTTAAATTCTCATGATGGAGCTCCTCTTTTGAGCAGTAACGTGGGTGACACTCTCAAGAGTTCATGTGCTAATTTCCTGTCTGATGGTTTTGTTAGTCCTCTGGACAGTAATGACAGGAAATCAGTTAAAATATATCGTGATACAGGTGCTTGCCAATCCCTTATGCTGACCAGTGTTCTAGGCTCTAATGTTAATTCCTCTGATGAAACTGTAATCATACAAGGTGTAGGGAATAATTACTTCTCTGTCCCTCTGTGCAGAGTGAATTTAGAGTCTGGTTTTGTTAATGGTTCCGTTATGGTTGGGTTGGTTGAGACACTCCCAATGTCAGGTGTAACTTTCTTACTTGGAAATGATATTGGTGGAAGTCAAGTGTGTCCAGCTCCTCAGTTGTCTAGTGAGCCAGTGGCTGCGTCCCAGGATTGTGATGTCCCTGATGTGTTCCCTGCATGTGCTGTCACTAGGGCTAAGTCTAAAGTTACTGGCGATTTAGAGGATAATGATGATGATGATGATGTTATCCTAGCTGACACTTTTCTTGCTAATTTGGACCACTCACCAGATGAGGCAGTACCCCGTAGTGTTGATAATTTGTCTCGTCAAGAGTTAGTTGAGTTGCAGGTTGCTGACCCTGAGTTGAAAGGTCTAGCTAACTCTGCTTACAGTGAAGAAGAGTCAGCCGGTGCTTCTACTTGTTATTATGTAAAGTCAGGAGTACTTATGAGGAAGTGGAGACCCCCAACAGCATCAGCCGACTGTGAATGGGAGGTTGTACATCAAGTTGTCATCCCTCGTGTTTGTAGGCAGGATATCATTAGAGTGGCTCATGATTCCAGTTTGGCAGGACACCTTGGAGTGAGGAACACTGTGGCACCCATTTTGAAACACTTCTACTGGCCAGGTATCTTCAGAGATGTTTCCTGTTATTGTAAGTCTTGTCACACCTGTCAAGTTGTGGGGAAGTGTAATCAGACCGAAAAGGTTGCACCTCTAGTTCCCATTCCTCCTTTTGAGGCGCCTTTCACCCGTGTGTTGGTGGATATTGTGGGCCCTCTTCCTAAGACTTCTTCAGGATTTTCTTATGTGTTGACCATGATTGATATGGCTACTCGTTATCCTGAAGCCATTCCACTTAGAAACATCTCAGCAAAGAACGTGGTTAAGGAAATGCTAGGGTTCTTCACAAAGTTTGGTCTGCCCAAGGAGGTACAGTCAGACCGGGGAAGTAATTTCATGTCAAATGTTTTCAAGCAGTCTCTGAAAGAGTTGGGCATCACCCAGATCACGTCTTCAGCTTACCATCCCCAGACCCAAGGAGCGTTGGAGAGATATCATCAAACACTCAAATCGATGCTCAAGAAATACTGTTTGGAACATCAGAAAGACTGGGATAAAGGTCTTCCATTCGTTGTGTTTGCTGCAAGAGAATCTCCAAATGAATCACTGGGCTTCTCACCTTTTGAACTACTGTTTGGCCATGAAGTAAGAGGACCCCTTAAGTTACTCAAGGAATGCTGGCTGTCGGAGGAAGATGACGTCAACCTGCTGGAGTATGTGATGAAGTTCAAAGAACGGCTGTCCACTGCATTACAGCTGCCGAGAGAGAATTTAGGAGCTGCTCAGGAGAAGATGAAGACTTGGTATGATAAGAAGTCCAGGTTACGCCACTTTCAGCCAGGAGATCAGGTTTTGATTCTGCTACCAGTTCATGGGCAACCTCTTCAAGCCAAGTTTAGTGGCCCTTATTTCGTGGAGAAGAAACTCAGTGATGTCAACTATGTCATCGCCACACCAGATCGTAGAAAGAGCAAGCAACTATGTCACATCAACATGCTAAAGTTATATCACAGGCGGGACGAAAATAATCCAGTCTGCACTGTAGCTGTTCCACCCGAGTCTGCAAGTGAAGCTCTCCCATCCTGTATGAGCCTGAGTGATAGTTTGGGGAAGAATCCTGATATCATGAATGATCTCCAGACTAAGCTTTCTCATCTACCTCCCAAGGAAAGGCAGGAGTTTTCGGCATTACTGCAGGAGTACCCGCAAGTGTTCCGTGCCACACCAGGAAGAACCACTGTGTTGATGCATGATGTCGATGTTGGAGACGCAAAGCCAATTAAATTGCCTCCTTACCGTGTGAACCCAGTGAAAGTTCCTCTCATCCAGAAGGAGCTTGGCTACCTGTTGGACCACAAGATGATTGAGCCCTGTCAGAGCCAGTGGAGTTCTCCTGTCACTCTGGTCCCCTAAGCCAGGTGGGTCACAGGGGCTTTGCATTGACTACAGACGTGTTAATCAGATTACCAAAACAGACACTTACCCTCTCCCTCGTGTGGAAGATTGCATAGACAAGATCGGAAAGGCTAGGTACATAAGTAAGTTTGGTTTGTTAAAGGGATACTGGCAAGTACCTGTGACTGAACGTGCTAGGGAGATCTCATGTTTTGTAACATTGGGAAGGACATTTGCATGTTCTGTAATGCCATGTACAGATTGTTTTAGAGTAATAAGAAATTTCCTTTGTAAATTTCTTTTTCTTTGTGGGGAGGTGTTACATAGCCTATGATTTCATCATCCTTTGTGTAATTTTAACGCACAGTTGCTGCATGTTTGATCACGAGCGTGTTCTTCCTCAGTCCCCCCCTTCTACCGTTATAGTAGAGTAAGTCGTTCTCTCTGTTATTCAGAGCGGGATTTTCAGCTTTTTGTCCCCATGGCTTCATTTGCGCGTCCTTCTTACAAGTTGTATCAAGCTCTGCCGGCCCCTATATAATGAGCTCAGTCTCTGCATCACTGCCACTTAGATCTGCTCCTCATTTTGTTCACATCTCTGTCCTCCCCTGTACAGTTATTATTACTGTGAATTTCTCAGGAAGTCTCCAACCATCTAGCAGCTGTGTGATTTGAGTATAAGTGTTGTTGCATTTTTTCTTGTACTGTGTAGCGTAAGGTTAATTCTTGGGCCTAGTGAGGTTTTTGATTAATGTTGGGTTTTATGTCAGTCATTTTTGATAATAGTTTGTATCTGTAATAATTTATCTGGCATTCACTGAGTATTATCTGGTATCTCATTTTATCAGGGCTGACTTAGATAAATTTACTCTTGCTAATTTCGTGTTAATAGAGGCTATTGCAATTAACCATATATTTAACCTGTTTATTTGCCATTACATTATCCTTATGAGTCCTGAATGTTTTGTTGTTAGTTTGAACATTAAACTTTAACTTGTAATTTTACCTAACTCTTTTGTTTTGAACCTGGAACTTTACGGGACAGTAGTGACTCTTAGTATTCTCACTTAAAGTGTACGTTATCTTTCTCTGTTCCGTAACAATATATATATATATATATATATATGAGTACATTTATGTAAATATACATACACACACACACACACACACACGCACACACACACACACGCACACACACACACACACATATATAGATAGATAGATAGATATATAGATAGAGATATATGTAGACTGATAGATAGATAGATAGATAGATAGATAGATGCACGGTCATTTTAAGTGTGATAAAATGTTAACTGAATTAATTTTAGAGCAGTACCACCCAAACCATCAACTAATTGTTCCTTGTCGTCTTCAGGTAGTACAGTCACACCTGTGTCGGACACACCTAGCATTAATCCTCTAGGTCTCAAGTTAAGCCGCAGTATTTACCCCCTTTTGTCATGTGCATTCCTAAGGAAAAAAGTCAGGTGCCTATTGTTCTGAACACTGCTCGTTTTTAATTCAGGTCATTCTTTGTTCTGTGTGCCACACTCTGCTGCAGGTGTGCATAAGTTAAGCCACAGTACAGTATTTACCCCATTTGTCAGGTGCATCCCTAAGGTAAAAAGTCAGGTATCTATCAGGTATCTATTGTTCTGTGTATCGATCAGTTTTAATTCAGGTCATCCATTGCTCTGTGTGCCACTCCCTGCTACGGGTCTTCATAAAACATAAGAACATAAGAAGAGAGGATAACTGCAGTAGGCCGGTTGGCCCATGCTAAGCAGCGCCTAGAAGAGTAGCTGAACTACTGGAATGGGATAAGGACAGCAGAGACGAAGGTTCTCCCCCGCTCTTACAAAGCCTCCAGCTGAAACTGGCAGGAAAAATCAGAAAGAACACCACGCAGTATAGAAAAACTGACGTGGACATTTTATGGGAAAGTGTGAAAGGAGAATAGAGACTACCATAGTGTAACTTGAAAAGGAAAAAGTATGGGTTAGTACTGGTTATAAGACTATTTTTTATACCCAATCCTTATTTGTCATATGCTTATTTAGTCTGTGCTTGAAACTCTCAATGGAAGAGGCAGCAACTACTTTACTAGATAGCTTATTCCATTCGTCTACCACTCTCTTACCGAATCAATTTCTACCTATTTCCTTACTGAAACGGAATTTTTCTAGTTTGAAACATTTGCACTTAATACTAGCTGGTATGGATTTATTCATACCAAGTCAACAGTTCACTTAAAGATCGAACTCTCCAAAATGGTTTGATGGCAACTGTGCCAGAGCAACAGCCCAAAAGTCATTAGCATATAACTCTTACTTAAAATAAAAAACATCTGAATCACTCTCCCAATTTACACTTGCTAGAAATCATGCAAAAGCTGTATTAAATCTAGCTAAATCAAACTTTCTTCAAAAGCAAGCATCAAAACTACTTAACAACCCTAATGACAATAGAATATTCTGGTCAACTCTTATTTCTTTCAATAATAACTTTAACAAGTCATCTTCCATTCCCCCACTAAAATCTTCAGATGGCAACATTACAAATGACCCACTTGGGAAAGCAGATATCTTTGCCAGTACCTTTGCCAGAAACTCTACCACAGGCGATACCAGCCAGAATGTCCCAGTACTAGTACTGTACTCTCCCGAAATTGCCTTACTTAAAATACAGACAAGATATGTAAAATCCATCCTAGACAATTTACCCACCAACAAAGCTCCAAGCCCAGATGGAATTCCGCCAATTGTTTTGAAAAAGTGTTCCTCTGAACTTGCCTCTGTTCTAGCTAAATTATTCAGACTATGCATACGTATTTCTTTATTCTCAAATTCATGGAAAGAAGCCTATATTCACCCAATTCCGAAGAAAGGAAGTTCGTCCGACCTCTCTGATTACAGACCAATAGCTGTCACATCTTCTCTTGGTAAGGTATTTGAAGCTTTAATTAATAAGCACATTGTTAAACATCTTGAATCCAACAACTTAATTAGTGATAGACAATATGGTATTCGCCATGAAAGATCCACCATTGACATACTCAATCTCCTAACTCATACCATCCATCAATCAACTGATCTACATGGAGAAACTCATGCAGTAGCTCTTGATATTTCTAAAGCTTTCGACAGAGTATGGCACCGTTCCCTGCTGTCCAAACTCCCTTGCTATGGACTAACGTCTTTTGTTCCTTTGATTTCTTCATATCTTAGTGACAGGAAAATAACAGTAAAAGTAGATGTTGTATATTCCAATTTCCACTCAGTTAAATCCGACGTGCCACAGGGATCAGTTCTGTCGCCAACCCTATTTCTGGTTCATATTTATGATCTCTTATATGTCACCCACAATCTCATTCACTCATATGCAGATGACTCAATACTACATAGTTCATTCACATTCAGACACCCATTTACAAAGTCCAATATCTCTACCTCTCAACTCAGTACAGCCATCTCCATAAATCAAGAGCTATCTATGATCAGTGAATGGGGACAAAAGAACCTTGTCTCTTTTAATGCTAGTAAAAGTAAATATATACAGTTTACTAATAGACATATATTGCCAGACTCGTACATTACCTTCAGTGCTACTAATATTCCCATCTCCAAAAGTATTGAAATTTTTGGCGTCTCACTTAACAATGCCCTCAGCTGGACCTCTCATGTCACATCACTTGCTAAAATTGCCTCAAAGAAACTTGGATTATTGTACAGAGTCCGTAACTTCTTCGCTGATGAGCAGTTAGCTATAATTTATAAGAGTCATGTGTGCTCTCAGCTTGAATATTGCTCACCCTTGTGTAATGGTTGTGGAGAGGTTGCATTAAAACAACTAGTCAAAATTCAGAACAAAGCTGTTAGAATCATTAACAATCCTGCCATTACAAATAAACTACCTCCCCTGCAAGTAAGAAGGAATGTTGCCTCCCTTCCATTATTTTACAGATGATTTTTTTGGCAAATGCTCAGACAAAGTTGGTCCATGGAGCCACCTCTCCATGCCTTCCCTTGTGCTACACGGGCATCTGGTAGCGCTCATGACTGGAATGTCACTCAGCCATATTGCAGAACTTCTGCCTATCAGAATTCTTTCATTCCCCGAACTGCATCTCTCTGGAACTCTCTTCCCCAGAGTTGTTTCCCTCCAAATTTTAACCCAGAACTGTTCAAGTTTAACTGTTGCAGATATTTTATGAACAGAGGACACCAGTAATCTGGTGTATGGATTTTTTTTTTTTTATTCATTTGTTTTTCCTTCCTCCGTTCTGTTATTTAAAAAAAAAAAAAATACTTCTAGTTCTATCATGTGTGCTCACTTTAAGTACCTTGCTAACATCTCCCTTCTTTATACTCTTCATCCACTTAAACACCTCTCTAGTGAGTGCAGACTTGGTCTTTTCAGTCTTTCTTCATATGACAGGTTCCGTACATCATGTACCATTTCTGTCATTCTTCTCTGTACATTTTCTAACGAGTTGATATCCATTCTATAGTAAGGACACCAAAATTCCATGGCGTAGTCTAAATATGGCCTTACTAATGCTAGATAAAGTTGCAGTATTACTTTTGATGACTTATTGCTCATGCATCTCAAAATAAATCTTAGGACACTATTTGCTTTATTTCTCGCATTAATACACTGTTTCTTTGGTCTGAGGTCGTTACTAACCTTAACTCCTAGAGCTCTCTCGCATTCCGATTTGCTAATTTCTTTGTTATCTAAGCTACATTTAGCATCTCCAATGGTCTTGCCTACGTTTAAGTACTTTACAATTTTCAACGTTAAATTCCATTTGCCAAGTTTTAGACCATTTGGACAATATATCAAGGTCCTTTTGTAAGTTATGGCAATCATCAGTCGAGTTAATGATACGCCATATTTTTGTATTGTCGGCAAATTTGCTGATGCTGCTAGTGACTCCTAAGTCTAGATCATTTATATATATAATAAATAATAAGGGACCGAGTACTGAACCCTGGGGTACACCGCTAGTTACTAATTCCCAATCTGACTTAGTTCCATTTATTAATACACTCTGCTTTCATCCTTTCAGCCAGGATTCTATTCATTATTAGATATCGCCGTCTATCCCGTGTGCTCGAACCTTTCTAGCTAACCTTTCGTGTAGGACCCTATCAAAAGCTCTACTAAAGTCCAGATAAATAACATCGTAAACTTTATCGCTATCTACTGCCTCATAGACCTCCGAGAAGAATGAGAACAAGTTTGTGAGGCAGGATCGTCCTTGCCTGAATCCGTGCTGACTTTCATTTATAAGATTAAATCTTTCTAAGTGTTCTTTAAACTTATTTGCCAAAATTGACTAACATTTTTCCTACTATTGACGTTAGACTTATCGGACGATAATTGGACGCAGCTGACTTATCACCTTTTTTAAAAACGGGCACTACGTTTGCTGACTTCCACGCCTCTGGAACCTCTCCTGAAAGTAAAGAGTCATTGAATAACTTAAAAGTGGCTGACATAATTCTTCTTTGGTTTCTTTAATAATTTTTGCATATATATCGTCCGGACTTGGCGATTTTTGAGTTTTTTTTTATTTAATTTCTTTCAATATGTCCTTACTAATGGTTATTTTACTAAGAATATTTTCCGTATTATCTTCGTAAGTATTTGCTGCTTGAGGGGACCAGGTCTAGATTTTCCTTGGTAAATACTAGTATGAAAAAATTATTTATGATGGAGCACATTTCTTTAACTTCATTGGTAATTTCACCTGATTCTGTTCTGAGTGGTCCTATATTCTTCGTACGATACATTTGGTAAAAACCCTTAGGGTTTTCTTTCGATTCACTAGCAATTTTAATTTCATAACTTCTCTTTGCTTTCCGTATCTCCCTCTTTACCTCTCAATTTAAAATTGCGTACCGGTTATGTAAGTGTTCCTCTCCACGTTTTATTTTTCCATATATTCCTTTCCTTTGGGATATGAGAGATTTTAACTTGTTGTTTATCCATCTTGGTTCTGAATTATTCATTCTAAACGGTCTTGAAGGGATATATCTATCTTAGCCTCGATATATTTATCACTGGGCGAAGGTCTGCTAGGTACTGGACCTGAGTTAATCCCCGTCACGTGAACTACACTCCCACCTGAAACCTGACCTTCCCAAGAGACCTGGCGCACATTCCCACCTGTTTCTTGCCCCCCACCTATGACCTGGGGTTCCCCACTGACCTGGCACTCCCTAAAATAGCTATTCACCCTATGGAATACCGTTCTAAAATAAGCTCTTAGTCCAACGAAATCTCCTAGACGAAAATTAGGAACGGTGGAGGTATTTTCAGTGGAACAGACATCCCAAATAAATTTGAACTTATTTTCTTTATGATCGCTATTACCAAGTCGTCCACCAACCACTATATCACTCATGACATTTTCTTAGTTAAAACCAAATCTATTATATTATTACCTCTACTGGGCTCCCTGATACACTGTTAAAGGAAATTGTCCTGTACTACCTCTACCCTTTACGTTTCTGTATCACTCTGAAGATGTAATATACGAAAGTACTCATTGTCACTTCTTTTTCTCCTGTTGTTATTTTGCATACATCATCATCATCATCCGGACCGTCTTTCCCACCCAAGGGCAGGGTGAGGAGTAGCAATGTCCAGACAAGCCAAATTTTGTCCAGTCCAATGGGCCACGCTTCCATTCTCTCATTATTCAAGCCTCCGGAATCCTGGGTCTATCGGATATGCCAAAAACATTCAACACGTTCTGTAGCTTGACATAAACGTATCCGATTGAGTCAATCTAGACTCTGCCACGTTAAAATGGGGTGCCAAAAATCCCTGATCATGCACTTCTCCTCACAACATTCATCCAGCCAGCTCGATCTCTTGTCAGTTCCTTAGCCTCACCGACTTCCAAACCTCTCTTCCTCCCACACTCATCCACCATATCTCTCCACCGTCTCCTTGGCCTACCTCGCCTCCTCCCTCCTTCAAATTCGCTCAGATATACCTTTTTCACCACTCTATTGTTATCCATTCTCTCCACATGACCATACCATCTCAATACACTCTCTTTGATTCTGGTGTCCACGGACTTCCTCACTCCACACCTTTCACGAATCACATTATTTCGTATCCTATCCACCCTCTGTACTCCACATACATTCCTCAGCAGTCCCATCTCCATTACTATTACTCTTGACTTTTCATTTTCATGCCATGCCATAGTCTCACATCCATATGTTAAAGTTGGCACTAACACTTCCTCATGTAAGCCTCGTGCAGCTGCAACACTCAAACCTCTGTTTCTTATCAAGGCCTTCATTACACCAGCTACTTTTCTTCCTTGTGTCACTCTACTTTCCACTTCTTTTGAACATTTTCCTCTCTATTCTATTACTGTACCCGAGTATTTGAACTCTCATCAATTCCAGTTTCTCTCCATTCACTATAACATCACACTGTGAGTCACCTTCTCTCTCAGTAACCATCACTTTACTCTTTTCTACATATCCTCTCAAGGCCCCACGCTCACAGACATCAGCAAAACTCTGCACTAGCCTACCAAGTTCTTGTCCGGTACTTGCAAGCAGTACTGCATCATCAGCATACAACAAATTTGAGATACTCCATCCATCACCATTCATTACCAACGCCATCCCTCTCTCCATTGCTCGTGGTTTTACTTCTCTCATCACCCTATCCATATATATATATTAAACAACCACGGGGACATCATACATCCTTGTCGTATGCCCACACTGATCATGAACCACTCACTTAGCTGCCCATTAACCTTTACATAAGCTTCGCTACCATCATAAAAACTCTTGACGGCACCTAGCAGCTTACCATCTACACCGTACATGCACAAAACTTTCCACAATCCCTTTCTGTCTACTTTGTCGTATGCTTTTTCCAGATCCATGAATGCCATAAACACCTTATGGTCCTTCCCACAAGCCTTCTCTGCTATCTATTTCATTACAAATATTTGACCCACACATCCTCTGCCACTCCTAAAGCTCACTCACTAGGACTTCTGACATCTTTCTTACTTTCTCTATAGTAATTCTTCCATATACCTTCCCTACCACACTCAATAAACTTACGGCACGGTAATACTTGCACTCACTTCGCTCACCTTTATTTTTGTACACGGGTACAATCACAGCCTTTTTCCACTCTGCAGGCACAGTTTCACTCATCCATGCCTTCTTACATATCTCCAACAATAACCTCATTCCACTCTCTCCACTACACCGAATCATCTCTGCATACAACTCATCAACCCCAGCTGCTTTCCCAATTTTCAGCCGCTTCACAGCACTCTTCACCTCTGCACGTGTCACGTCTCCTGGCACTGCATTCCTTTTCTGCACCCCCCCTCCCCAACAATCATGTTTACAGCCGCTCTGCTCTCTCTATTCCCATTCATCAAGCTTTCAAAACATTCTTTCCATTTGGTCCTTACTTCATCTCCATGGGTTAATAATCTACCACCTGTATCCTTCACACCATCAATTTTTTTTTCCGGTTCCACTTCTACATATCCGCACCTCTTTCCAGAATAACTTCCTATTTTCAAAGTAGTTCGCATTCACTTATCTTCCTAGATCATCAGTTACTTCCTTCTTTTTCCTCTTCACTAGTCTCTTTACATGTTTCGTGCTCTCAGCATACTCAGTTCTTAATCCAACTGAACCCCCGTCCTATAACCACTTTGGCCACTTCTTCCTCTTTTCCTCCACCACTCTCTTAACCTCCTCATCCAACCATGCCGTACCTTTCTTCTTTGTTGTTACTCTTGCCACACCACACACCACTTTAGCATTCCTAAGAAATCCCTATATGCATTCCACAGACTGTCCAGATCCAGTCCATTCCAGTTCACTGATTCTAACTCCTCCTCTACTTTGGTCCTGCAATCATCTGCCATTTCTTTGATCCTCAGCTTCTCAACTTTGTCATTCTCGCTGACTGCTCCTTTCTTTCCTGATCCATCTCACTCCTCCCAGCTTGAGCTTGCATACCACAATCATATGATCTGATGCCTCCACATCATCCTCTCACAGCCCTCGTATCAGCAACCATTCCCATCATTAACCTCTCTACGAGCACATAATCAATCAGGCATCTTTCAACTCGGTCCCCGTTCCCTCTATACCACATACACTTATGTGCATCTTTGCATATAACTATCTATGTATATCTATCTATCTATCTATCTATATCTATATCTTTATCTCTCTCTCTCTCTCTCTCTCTCTCTCTCTCTCTCTCTATATATATATATATATATACTCTATCTATCTATCTATCTATCTATATATATATATATATATATATATGTGTGTGTGTGTGTGTGTGTGTGTGTGTGTGTGTGTGTGTGTGTGTAGATAGACAGTTATATAGATATACAGAAAGAAATCAAAATTCGAAATGGAAGAGGTATCTTAGCCAACGACAGGGCTGAATGGATGTTACGATCAGTGTCCATACTTGTGATATCCTTTGGGAGAAACAGGCTCGGATTTCCTTTCGATTTTTCGGGCCATGGTCCTTGGTTCAGCTGTATGCGCACTGAGGATGGAGTAAAGGAGACTGCCTGACGGTCTCATGGCTCGCCTATGAGAAGATCACTGGTACAATGTGCTTCCGGTTTCGCTAAAGCCAAGCCAGAAGCCACTATACCAGCAGATGGATAGATAATTATTTGCACACAGAAGGACCACGTGGGTCGTCTGCTCCCCTATTGGTGGATGCCAGCAGCCCCGCCCCAACAGGACAGGGGGCGGGAACTTGCGCACGCTTCCCATATATTTACAAGAGCAAAATTTCCTGTTCAGTTGCCAATCGGTTACGGTTGGGGTGTAATGTATGGGACCTTTGACGCATCTGTTATAACCTGATGAAAATCTCTTAACTTTTTCTAGTTCAGTTATTGATCAAGTATATTCAGATTGGTGGTTTGATCTGACAAGTAATCAAGAGGACTCATTCCTGTGTCATAACTAAGTCTCGCCGAACTTCTGTGCCTCAACTTAGTATTTGAGTCGAGGGAGTGACAGTGCTATCTGGTTAAAAGAAAACAACTATAGTATGAATTAACCAGACCGAATAAAGGAGTCTGGACTTTAACATCAAGTGTGACATACCGTAACCTTGGAAAATAATGCAACTGGAAGATCCTTGAGCTGGACAAACTGACTGACCGAATGTGTTTCATCCTCGCCCCAGCTAATCCAGCATTGTGCTTGAGGATTTGGATGCCATCCGAATACTAGGGGTCGTGTTGCACGAGGACAATGGGACTTTGCTAAAATTGAATGTCTGGCTTAATGACCCTTGTGTATTTATCAGCCTAAGCCTCGTAATGAACTAGTCATGCTAAGATTCCTTCACACTGGAGCGGTGCCCTTGGTGTTGATGAGTGAGATGGATGAATGCTGTTGCAGTGACGTGTGTAGTGCAACGGAAAAACACTGGACGTACGGCATGAAATACCAAGGTTTGTTGTGCATAGTGTTTTGGCATTATATTTCGTCCGCCTTGTCTTGGAGGTAATTTTTGTCAGTTTTCAGCTAATTTGTCGTAGCTCAGAGAACGAATTAATAGGTTCATTACCGGTATCCTTGTCATAATACTTTTACGTGACTCTAATCATATTTCACTGTTTCCCTGTAGTTCTAGCATTTTGTATGGAGATATTGGCAATTTCAGGCCAGGTCAACATGGACTGGGTATGATGTATTACCGTCGAGCAAATACATCCGGATATATGCCCATGTGAAGGTTAAAAAAATAAAATAAAAATAAAGCAAGCCTTTATGACTATAGAATGGGCGTGCAGCAGTACTTTTGATAAGTTACGCACTATATTTGACATCACTGATATCCATTATTTGTTACATCTGAAATTATGTAATACAATCACACACAAAAGAAAGAAATGTATTTTCTCCTCTGTACGTTGTAAGGAGAGTGAATAAAGGAGAATCACCAGACTCCAGTAAGATGAAATGTTGTTACAGTAAATGTACTGAAAACCTATGAGTTCACCAGATGTCAGGGTGAAGTGGGGGGGATGCGTGAAAAGGAACTGACGAGTGAAAAGAAAGATTGGAAGATATGGATATGCATGTGGCCTGTAGAATAGTAAAATAGTTTTTTTGGAAATTCTTGTCAGATATGTAAAGTCATGAGCCAAAGTCTATTCCACAGTGACTACCTCATAATTTTTCTAGGTATGTCACTTTCCTCCTTGATGCATCATATTTTGTGGGTAGCGAAGAGTAGCAAGCCACTCTTAGCTTAGGATTATTTGTGTCCCTGCCTGTACCAGGACAAAAGAGGTCATCCAGTATTAGCGTATGGGATTAGCGTATCTGGTTCCTCCCTAAACATACATATAAATTGTATCTACGGAAATTGTGGATTTTTATGCAGCTTTTATGGACCCAGAGAATCAGAGCTGATAGCATCAATGGTAGGTGCTACGGGTGCATGGGACTGAAACATAGGATTCAAATGTTTATATGAATATTGTAATATAGATCGCTGAATTGAGATTTAATAGCTTGAAGGTCCTTTTATCGATGCCACCCATTACAGAATGTATCGTGAGGCAATCAACACACACACACACACACACACACACACACACACACATATATATATATATATATATATATATATATATATATATATATATATATATATATATATATATAATGTGTTCGACTGTGGGCAAAGGCTTCGGGGTCTATCCCAAGGCCGAGTAGTCCTCACACAAACCTCCACATGTCACCAATTAAGCGTGTCACCACTGAATACATGCTTGGGCTGTCTCATACAAGAGTGGTGTACTGGTATTAGCGGGGGTATTTTTACATGTCGGCTGGTCTTCTGGTAGATCAGTAAGTCTGCTTTTATGAAAATCAAATCCTTAAACTATTCCCTGCCCCAGCTGGGATTAATTCCTGGGTCCATTGGGACTGCAGGCCGCCTCTCTACCGATTCAGCGAGCACCTCCCCCAAAGAAAATGTAGACTTTTTATGCATTAAATATTGGAGCTAAGGCACAAAACAAGCAAAACTTGTTTCCTTCAAGTAAAATGAAAAAAAAAAAAAAAAGTCATTCAAGATTCATTTCTTCTAAGGAGCCTATACATGCATTTTAACGAGTGATGATTGAAGGCATGGGAGAGATATGATACGGAAAAGTTCTAGAGCTGATCAGGAGCAACTTGTACAACACCCTACCCGTATCCCTGACCACCTTGGAGAGAGTTCCAACATACTTGACCACTTCCTTACAACTAATCCTTCTGCTTATGCTTTTAATAACTTCTCTCCGTTGGGCTCCTCCAATCACAACCTTATCATCTTAACCTGCCCTATCGCTCCAGTACAGTCTGTGGATCCTCCAAACAATTGTAGGTTGTGGCACTTTGGAGCCGCTAACTGGGAGGTCCTCAGGCAGTACTTCTTTGTTTTTCCCTGGAATGATTATTGCTTCTATGGCCGACAGCCATCTGGGTGTGCCTTGCACATTATGGAGGTTATTCTCTCGGGCATGGAAGCATGCATTCCTTTCTCTAATCCTTTGACTAATGCAAAAAAGAAAAAAAAGCGGTTTAATCATGCTTGTTCTAATGCCATCCACAACAAGGAGCGGGCCTACAAAAGGTACCGGAGCCAACCCACTCCTGAATCTCATCTCTTTTATGTTTCTGTCCGGAATAGTGCCCTGCTAAGATCTTTATCCGTATTAAATGCTCTGAACTCTCCAACTCGAATTCTTCCTACTCCTTCTGGCACTTGTCAAAAACCTTTCTAACAACTTTAACTCATCATCCTTCACTCTCCTTTTCCATCCTGATACCTCTATAACTATTTCTTCTACGTATAAAGCAGATCTCTTCGCTCAGACTTTCTCCCCCAATTCCATCTTAGATGATTCCGATGCTGTCCCTCATCACTTCCCCCCTCTGACTTCCTCATCACTGACATTTTCTTCATGTATTTTCTGCCATCACTGGCCTCAGTTCTAAGAACGCATATGGGTCTGATGGGGTTCCTCCCGTTGTCCTCAAGAACTGTGCTTCTGTGCTTACACCCTGCCTAGGTAAAATCTTTCGCCTTTGTCTATCAACTGGTACCTTTCCTTCTTGCTGGAAGTTTGCTCTCATTCAGCCTGTCACAAAGAAGGGTGACCATTTCCAACCCTCTAACTATCACCCAATTGCATTAACATCCTGTATTTCAAAAGTTTTTGGGACTATTCTTAACAAAAATAAAAAAATAAAAATAAAACACCTTTCCTGTAACAACCTTCTTTCTGATTGCCAGTATGGGTTCCGCCAGGGAAGCTCCACTGGCAATCTTCTCACCTGCCTTTCAGACTCCTGGTCATCCTCTTTTCGGGACTTTGACGAAAGCTTTGCCATTGCATCTGACATCTCAAAGGCTTTCGATCGAGTCTGGCATAAATCTTTATTTTCCGAAACTGCCCTCTTACTGTTTCTATCCTATCTGTGCCTTCATCCGTAGCTTCCCTTCTGATCGTTCTGTAGCTCTTGTTGGAGAGGACCACCGTTCTTCTCTTAGAGCTATCAATACTGGTTCTCCTCAGGGCCTGTCCTATCACCAGCTCTCTTTCTTTTGTTCATCAATGTCCTTCTAAGCTGTACATCTAACCCAATCCACTCATATGCTGATGACCCCATCCTTCACCTTTCCATTCGCTTCCCACAGCGTCCATCTCATCAGTTACCTGAACAAATATGGGATTAGGTTATGGCACACCTAATGTCTGACTTGGCTTATATCTCTGATTGGGGTAAAAGTAATCTTGTTGTTTTTAATGCATCAAAAATTCAGTTCTTGCATCTATCAACCCGACAAAATCTTGCACAGTAGTACCCAGTAATTTTCAACAGTATCCAGCTTAATCCCGTATCATCTTTAAACATACTTGGGGTTTCATTCTCTCGGGAATTATCACGGAAAGAACTTATTACCTCTCTCGTAAAATCTGCTTCCAAAAGAATAGGTGTGCTAAGCCAACTCCGTACCTTCTTTACCCCTGCACAATTATTGACTTTATACACGGATTTTATTCGCCACTGTGTAGAACACAACTCTTAGGTGTGGGGAGGCTTCCCCTCATACAGCCATTCTCAACAAGTTGGAGTCAAAAGCTTTTCGTCTCATCAACTTTCCTCCTCTTACTAGCTCTCTTCAACCTTTGTATCTTCATCGCACTGTTGCATCTTTATCTCTTTTTCTATTTCTACTTCAGTGGTCACTGCTCCTCTGAACTGTCTGCTTGCATCCCTCCTCTACTACGGCGGACGCGTAGCACCCGTCTAGCAACAAAGTCTCATCCCTTTTCTGTCCAACTCTGTAATGCAAGAATTAACTGTTACTGCCAGTCCTTCATGTATGCAAGAGTTCAACTCTGGAACTGTCTCCCTCTGTTTTTCCTACTGCCTATGAACTCCAGTCTTTCAAACGCAGTGTGTCCAGGCATCTCGAAATGAACAATTCTTCAATTTGGCTCTCTTATCTTGTTTTTGTTTAGTTTTTTTCTTTAGGGAACAATTTACAGGCTCCTGGCCTTTGGTTCCTTCTCACTTGCATAAAAAAATAAATGATGGTCTGAGATTATCGATTGATTCTTGTGTTGGTGACCGGAAGAGATAATAGTCGAGAGTGGTTTGAGAGGTTATTAATTGTCTAAAATAACGTGAGTTCGATTTCAGGTTAGGGCAGCTTGATGAATCAAATTTCGGCAATAAAGCTTTCTATTGATCATCCACCAGACCCACTTATACGTCGTAAGAAATTACCCCCGCTAATAAGACAACCCTAGCATGTACCCTATTCAGTATGAATGTCACCGCAACGGTGACACGTAGCAACATTGCTGGACTGAAAGGAGCGGGTTGGTAATCCTATTGTCGGAGATTAATACATGAAAAAAATAGAAGGCGATGTTGCGTGGTCGTCGTAATGGTGGAAGAATGCAAGCAGAATCTTAAGATCACTGCCAGCATAACTGCCCAGAGAGAAAGAGAGAGAGAAAGAGAGAGAGGTAACATTCTGTAGGAGTTTCTGAGACGCGAAAGAGTTGAATGCACCCTGAAATGTTGTATGTGGTGAGCCCCGCATGCATAACAACTGAACTCTTATTGTATATGATCAAACGAGGCCTCGTGCAAAGTCAGCAAATGAGTGGAGTTAAAGACAGATAACGGGAAGAAGGATACGTAGTTAAGAGGGTGAAATAACTTACTTTTAGTAACACTCAACCTCGTAGCGGCCCCGAAATAGAGAATTTAACATTAGTAGTGTAAGTTTTAAAGGGTATGTGAAAGAAGGGACCAACTCTGTTATAGTCGAGGTTACTTCAGTATTGCTTTCCAACCAATGCGTGGCAATCTTTCCCATCTTAAAGTAAGCCATAGAGGCCTGAATATTAACACTGCTCCCAAGCCTCTTATGGTAGGAACAATTGTAATAAGTCTCTCTGTTATACTCCAGCTAAAGTCAGATTATTTTATTTTGTTATTGCTGGGTCTAAGAAGCATGAGTGCAAAAATTAATGGGAAAAATAGCACATGAATGAATGAATGGATGGATGAGAAAAAAAAGCACATAAGTGACATATGAGGTTTACTCATATATCCAGTAAGCATAAAAAAGACGCAAAGAAGTGTAAAGATGTAGATTATGCAGAAGCTGACATGACAACACATGAAACTTAAGGCCTGAAAAGAGTCTTTTATCACTTAATTACGACACCGTATTATATTAGTTTATTCCTCATCTATCAATCTGTCATTATGTCTACGTATCTGTCTATCTGTCTACGGCAGCGTTTCTTAACCTTTCCCGACCTCAGCACCCCCCTTGTAATAAGGTCTCAGTCCAGCACCCCTCTATATCTGGTTACTGGGACTACACTACTGCTGGGTTAAAGTAAAGTGAAGTACTGCCTGACAGTTTGTTTTATACTGCCTCAAAAAAAAAAAAAAAAAAAAAAAAAATCAAGGATGCCAATACTAAGCAAATCCAGTAAGAAAAAATATAATGCAACATTTTCCAACACCCCCTAAAATTGATTTCAGCACCCCCTGGGGGTGCTAGCACCCCAGGTTAAGAAACGCTGGTCTACGGCATCAATACCACACACACACACACACACACACACACACACACACACACACACACACACATACACATATATAGGTAGATAGATAGATAGATATAGATAGATCCCATTGGCTCCCAGAGTTCCTGGACGAGGGATTGTGCTAGCAGGGCACTAAGCGTACCGTCCGCCGCCTATCGGCTCATAGTCGCGAAGCTTATAGGTCCCTACCCGGGGGTTCCCTTCTTTATAAATGTCTGAAAATTCCCAATTCCGTCCTATACTGGAGACACTGGGCTCAAATTGGATCTATCTATCTATCTATCTATCTATATATTTATATACTGTACATATACAGTGTATATATATATATATATATATATATATATATATATATATTTATATACTTTACATATACAGTGTATATATATATATATATATATATATATATATAAAATTATATTTACATTAGTAGAAATTACCGTTTTCAAACAGATGAAGAGCAATTCAAGGAGCAATTAAACTTTTTCGTAGAGGATCACAGGAATTGTTCTATCAAAGCAAAATAATATTAATAATAATAATAATAATAATAATAATAATAAGGTAAGTGTTGTCATGTGAGCCAGGAGAATGATCGTCTTTTCGTCTTATATTGTACTGCTACACACATGAGTAATGAATCGACAAGGAGGATGCTGGTGATCTTGCTATGTTGATGTTCATAATAACCTACGGAAACGGAATACTGTTAGAAAACTTTACCAAGTAGCTTGCTATAAAGGTGAGAGAGAGCATTTATTATTAACCAGTCAGAGCAGAATATCGAGGACCCAAAATGACGAAGTAGTGGACATAACTCAGCAAACCCCCCAATTTTCTGTTGTTGAGTATTGTTTTCATGTTTATTGACAAGCAGGATACCACAGTGAGGGAGTCAATGACCTTGGGTGAGCGTCGAGCTTGGATGTAAACAAAAGCTGGACGAACCATTATACATTGTATATTACCACTGTGCTTTTAAAATTATTTGATTATTTTTTGTGAAATAATATTTATATAATATGAAATGATTTAGCAAAAAAATGAGCATTACAATTTGTGTAATTCATTACATAAGCGTTGAATTGTCCCCGGGTACTGGTGAAAATCTTTTGGATGGAGACAGACACGCTCTTCTGCATATCTTTCTGAAATTATCGCCCAGAAAAATTTCGGGTGTCCTTATATATCGAGGAAAAACATCTGGACACAAGAATTGCTCGAAATATCCCGTGTGACCATGGCTTAAGCCTCTTCTGAGGTGAAGAAAATTGTCTGTAGATCAATATAAATATTGAAAATACGTCACCGAATTCAGGGAGTAAGCATACGTTTGGGGAGATCTGTAGTGGAATGATGTAACACTGAAAGAGAAATGGCAGCGAGTGTAATTCATGCCCTGAAATGAATCGTACGGCGGTGTAAAATGAGAAACATTACTGCTGCCTTTGTAAAATGTATAACTGTAATTTGTTAATCTTGCTCTCAGCGATTTGTTCATCTTACCAATAATTAGAAATGGCGGGGTTGGACACAGCCTGCATGTACTTCTTTCCTTTAATTCTGTCATAAAATGAATTACATTCTCTCACCACATCAAAAAGAAAACTGAAATGGAATCTTGGATTCAGAGTGATATGACGACAATGGGATCTGTGTAGAAGGGAAGATCTATCTGCTATTACAAATTGTAGGGAGGTGCCGACTCTGGTGTTTGGATGAGACGGACAACCCTTATTCTATGCACTCTTAAAACATGTTTCGTGTGTGTGTGTGTGTGTGTGTGTGTGTGTGTGTGTGTGTGTGTGTCAATGACAAGACAGTTTTACTCAACTTAGGGTGAATTTCTCATCTTCAAGAGATTAATAGATGCAGCTCAAAAGGCAACTCCTGTGCTGAGCGTAATAATCTGGTACTGGTAGTAGCTTGAAGGGGGGAAAAAGAGAGCCCGCGTTATCAGGCTGAAAGAAAGGTGGGATAAAAGAAAGTATTGAGGACACTGAAGAGAGTGTGAAAGGGGAGACAAGTGACTATATGGACAGAGATTGTTAAACCAAAGATAATAGTGCTCTATCTATTTATAGCAAAAGGCCATAATCCCGTAAGGGGTGGCCGTTTGTCTCTTTTTTTTTTCTTTTTTTTTTAACAAGAGAGGCACTAACTCTCCGCAACCTACTTGTTGACACACAGTGAACACTTGTGGGTTGATTATATGGTTACCACCCAGCGTTGTAAACGGTTTCCTGGCTTACAGAGACCGTTAGGCTTATCATTCAATGTAAAACTACCTGAAAAGGAAGGAAGATTAATTAAAAGTGACAAGAAAGATGGAAGAAATAGGAACGGGGGAGGGGAGACACAGAAAAAGAATGACAGTGGTGAAGCAAGAAGTAGCCAGCACATCAAGTGAGTGGATGATGGTCGCCACCACCTACCACCAATAATGGTGTTACTGTTTTACTGAGGAATAGTGAAATGAAATATTGGAAATTGTTTTTACGATATTATGATGGGTGAAATGGTTTATCAGAGTGAGAAACAAGATACATTCGTTTTAAATACCTCAGATCGATTATTACCTGTCCTCGTTTGGGTGGGGGCTTGGGGACGGATATTGTTTTCATTTGGTTTGTCTGTTTGTTTTTCTGTCTGTATGTTGACAACTTTACTCTAAAACTAGTGGTGCGATTTTGTCTAAAATTACAGGGATTATGGGCTGTGATCTTCTAATCACCTGATCAAAATTAGGGTCCAATGGGCCAAGGCCCAGGTTGTAAAATGTAAAAAAATGGGGAAGGGTAAAAATCGTTTTTTTTCGCCATAACTCTTTTCAAATCAGTCATATCGACATGAAACCAAAATCTAGCGATGTATCATTCAATCCTGCATCCTATAACATGCCTCATTACATCAGGGGGGGTCACTCTCCAGTCAGCGGTAGAAGGTGTCAATGTCAGAAGGGTGAGAGCCTAAAATATAAAATGGGCATAAAATCGTCAATTTTCACCCGATTTGCTCTAAATTTGATATGTGACATCTTTGGCTATATATCCTGTTGTGTTTATACGTCAGAACAAAAATGGCTGCCGGGGACGGGTTTGTTATTGCCAAGGTTTTTTTTAAAATAAATGCAATATTAAAGGATAATGTTCAATAATACTGAAGAGCAGGGACAATGAATTGTCTTGCTAAATCAAGCAATGATTACTTTATGCTGGCTTGCTTCGCCGATTCTCCCAGAACGAGAATTTATAAACTTTCTCAACAGTACACAGCAGAGACTAATTACTCACAATTGCTGTTTATTAGTACTGTTAGCCTCTGGAGAAAGTGACTTCACCCCTGACAATAAATAACTAATACTATTAATGATATCAGGTTCTTGCTGATGCGTTAACTCCTAGAAGGCACAACGGATTTTAAGCTTAATACAAAAAGACTGGCCTAAGTACCAGTTATGAATAGAAAAGCGTTTATGCAAGCTAGGAGCTATAAGGGAAATAAGCTTAATTATGGAGAAATGAAACACGAGTTTACATTAAGCTCAAAGAAAAAGAACTGTTAAATTTATTGATTACAAAGAAATAAATTTAACGTTACATTTCAAAATGAATTCAAAATAAAGAGATCGCACTCACTCGCTCACTCAGAAGCTAAACTCTTAAACCTAGGAAAATACGAAAAGGAAATACTGGTCAATGTAGCGTATCACCAAGGAAGGGTGAGAGCCTGGAGAACTGTAGTCCAGTGGAGTCTGGGTGCTAGAAGACCTCTCTCACTCTCACTACTGGAGCACAGAACCACACTCCGTCGTGACATGTAAAGGACTGATTCAAATACGATGCGTGGGGTAGGATGCCCAGGCCAGCCGGAAGAAGGCATGGCCAACGGTTGAGGCAAGCAGGGGCGAACAATATAGAAACGATAATATCACTCAGTAGAGCACTTAATGACGTGCATTAGAACAGTCACTTTTCAACAGTGACGAATGTTTTGAAAAAAGTATACCATCGAAATGGAGAGAAAAACAGTTAACTGAACGATACATAGTGAGTTTTCCACTAATAGTTCGTGGTTTCTCACAAAAGGAATATGTCGCGAATTTGATTCGTGACATTACGCCCCTTCAAAATGAAATTTTTTCCCTATGGGAAAAAACTTGTGGATATATATATATGTACACATCCTAACTCACACAAGATTCACACTGTGGTGTGTGTGCTATCCTGCTACAGAAGAAAATCACTATCGCCAATGAGCGTAAAAACCTCGTATTTATGTTAATAGAGGCAAGCTTGAGGGAAAAAAAACTCTGTGACGATGGTGAAAATCCTGTACTCAGGTCAAACTGAGCGAAAGTTCTCTACATTTACACTGACAACCAATTGTTGTGTAGCGTGGTGTATGTGATACACAGTTCTTGTGTAATTGTACCTACGTGTAAAATGATAGTAAATATTGATAATATGGCGACGACGAAGGCAGAGGAGAAGAGGCGGCAGCGTGCGGCAGACGATCAGCTGGCCTGCACTGCAAAACTGCTACACCCATCACTGTACCTGCAAAATCAATTAAGGCGGAGCATCAAAAGTGTCAATGAGACAAAAATTCTTATTACATTACAATTACTCTCTCTGCCTAGCAATCAGTACATGCTACAAAAGGTATGCTCTAGCTGAAAAATACGAGTGACAGCCTAAGCTTCGTACATTCGAGGTCGCCATTAATTTATTAGGTACATTATTAATCAGGAAACGTAGTCCCTGGACGCCGTTGGTCTCGAGGACTCGTGTAGTTTACTGGTTAAACTTAACTCTACACTTACGATTAGTGTCGGCAAGTTGAGAATCCTTATGCAAACTCCTTACGCAAACTCGGGCTCATGTGTCTGCAGACACAGCCTTGAACTGCACACGGGTCCTCAACCTCTGCCTTTACCTAGTGTCTATATTAATATTGGGGAGCTGAGAATCCTTGTGCAAACTCGGGCTTGTGTGTCCGCAGACACAGCCTCGGGTCGTCTCTGCAGGGTTCTCTCTCTCCCCTTAACCTACAGTACTTATTAATATCGGGGAGCTGAGAATCCTTGTGCAAACTCGGGCTCATGTGTCCGCAGACACAGCCTCGGACTGCACACGGGTCCTCAAACTTCCCCCCTTTAGCCTAGAGTACACATATATATACAATATCTGGGCAGCTGAGAATCCTTACGCAAACTCGGGCTCGTGTGTCCACAGACACAGCCTCGGTCGCCTCTGCGGGGTTCTCTCTCGAACTTCCCCTTAACTTACGGTACATATGTATGTACAGGCCCTGGACATGATGTGTCCTGAAGGGCCAATGGGCGAGACGTCAGGTCTGCACCCACTTCACCACTACCCTGTCTCTCAACTGCTTCAGAGATTATGGGTTTGAGTTCAAATGGCACAGGAAGGACGTGTCCCTGACTGGTGTTACGTGGACACACATTGCAGGAACACACAAAACCGTCTATGTCTCGTCCCATCCCTGGCCAGAAAAAGTTAGCTCAGATACGGCTCTGGGTCTTCCTTTTGCCCAGGTGACCTCCTGAGGCTGAACAATGACCCCATTATAACACTGCTAGGCGGTACTTGGTGGGAACGACAAACTGCAGTCGAACCTCGCCCTCTGGTGTTCATGACTCACGGTAGAGCCGTCCTTGTTTACGAAGGAACTTGGTTCGACCTCCCCGTGAATACTTTATCACTATACCCTTTTGTTTCTTTCGCACGGCAGCAAGTGTCGGGTCAGAATGTTGTTCTTGAACAACAATTTGACTACACATCAGATCTTGCGGCGATTCAATGGTCACTGGGGTGACACAGTCTGGAGCCTCAGCCATGGCTCGTGTTACTGTAGCTGAAGTCTGAGTAGCATCATCTTCGGTGCAACTATTCCTTGACACCGGGAATATTGCCTACGATTAGGTGAAATAAAGGTTCTGGCATGACAACTGCGACTGTCGTACCAGTATAAAATGGAGATGCCACCTTGGTACATGCCTCAGGGAACAATCTCACTGATCCATCTATAAGGTTAGCTTGGATCTGTCGACCTGTGTACTGCTCAGGCCGAACTAGACTCTGCTTGACAGAGCAACCTGAGGATCCATTATCTTTCAGGACCTTCACAGGAATGCCTCCCACAAACCCTGGCTGAACAAGGAAGGTACTGTCACCTGTGGGAGGGCCTGTGGAGGAAGCAGCTAGCCACTGATGAGGCTGCTGAATAGATGATGCGGCAAACATAGTGCCCTGAGAATTTGATACTTCAGGGGTCGTACTCACTGCCTGTGGAGATGGAACATTGGCCATCTGTGGAGGGGAGTTCACTGTCACTGTGGGACTAGTGAACTATGGTGGCGTACCCGTACTGGTAGGGACGTGACCACCATGCTGCTGCTGAGGAATGAAGGCTGCGTTTGCTTCCTGCCTCCTATTCACTTGAGCTGGTGGTGAAAAGGACAGTCCCAACGGTCGGTTGCCTGGCTGACACTGCTGCTGGTTAGGGTACTTGTTGTACCGCTTCCACTCAGGTTTCTGAGTGTTTTGCCCCTGGTCCTTCCTCTGCAGTTTTAGACCTTGGCCATTACTCTGAGAACGGCCTTGGTGCTCTTGGGATTCAGTCTGAGATGGTTTCCCAGATTTATCAGGTTTTCTGTTCCAGGTATGCTGCTTGCGAGTTTGATACCCGTATGCAGTGAAATATGCGTCAGCCTTTTTCACCATTTGGCTGGCATCTCCCACCTGGCAGATCTTAAGCTGAGCCACAAGTTCAGTAAGCCATGACTTTTCTAGCTGCGTGTGCAGCATAAGGTCAATTATCCCCTCACGCATGGAAGGAGTTTCATCTTTCTCCATCCACTCATCTAAGTAAGCAGTGAGATGGTCGAGAAACTGAACAGCTGTCCCCTTGTCTTGGAGATGAGCTCGGATGAACTGAACTTTGGTGTCGTCTACTGTGAGACCATACGCCTTAATGGGTGCAGCTTTCATCATCTCATACGTGAGATTGTCTCCACGAATTCTGTGGAGAATATCGAGGGCAGGGCCCTCAAATAAATTAAGAAATTGGAGCCGCTTAGCTGCTTAATCCAGTTGATACATGTCTGCCATGTTCTCAAAACGAGCTATGTATGGCTCGATTCGCTCGCCTTCCTTGTATAAACGAAGCTTGATGCGTGGGGTCGCCAGGACATGTCTAGAAAGAGCGCTAGTGGAGCTTGGGTTGGCTGCAGCTGATGTGTCTGAAGCCAAGGAATCTCGCTTGAGCTTCAGCACTTCAAGTTCATGTTTTTCGCGTGCTTCTCGCTCGGCACGTTCGTGTTCTCATTCTCTGTCTTGTTGTTCACGCTCGTATTCGAGTTGTTCTCGCTCTTGTACTAGCTTGAGTTTGCGTTGTTTTTGCTCGTGTTCGCGTTGTTGTCGCTCTTGTTCTAACTTGAGTTCGCGTTGTTTCTGCTCGTGTTCGCACTGTTTCTGCTCATATTCGCGCTCCTTTTCGCGTTCCTCATGCTGAATTCGACGCTCTTCACGAGCATCAGTCTCGCGCTGCTGTTCGTAATTAAACCGAGAGAGGACGAACTCCTTGATTTCAGTTGGGTCTGTAAGACCCATATCTATGGCTTCCTGTACATAGATGCTGGTCGACATGATGCTAACTCAATTTAAGTACTAGCGACTCAGTACTGACTGCGATTTTTTTTGCAAAGAGAGATGCAAATAATCAAAAATAACGAATATAGACACAGGTTATTGGTGACCAGTTTTATCTAATTAAACTGGTAAAGAAAGAAAATTAAACAAACAACTGACTGTCTAACTATTATGTAAATTAATAAAAATGAATTAATAATCACCAGTAAGGTAGTGCCTATAGACTTTAATGATAAATACCTAAGTATGAACGAGTGAGTATTGTCTCGTGGATAGCTTTAGAGCTAGGAGTTAATATCCTGGAATGAGGTCGCCAATTGTCACGGGGTTTTTAAAATAAATGCAATATTAAAGGATAATGTTCAATAATACTGAAGAGTAGGGACAATGAACTGTCTTGCTAAATCAAGCAATGATTACTTTATTCTGGCTTGCTTCGCCGATTCTCCCAGAACGAGAATTTATAAACTTTCTCAACAGTACACAGCAGAGACTAATTACTCACAATTGCTGTTTATTAGTACTGTTAACCTCTGGAGAAAGTGACTTCACCCCTGACAATAAATAACTAATACTATTAATGATATCAGGTTCTAGCTGATGCGTTAACTCCTAGAAGGCACAACGGATTTTAAGCTTAATACAACAAGACTGGCCTAAGTACCAGTTATGAATAGCAAAGCGTTTATGCAAGCTAGGAGCTATAAGGGAAATAAGCTTAATTATGGAGAAATGAAACACGAGTTTACATTACATTAAGCTCAAAGAAAAAGAACTGTTAAATTTATTGATTACAAGGAAATAACTTTAACGTTACATTTCAAAATGAATTCAAAATAAAGAGATCGCACTCACTCGCTCACTCAGAAGCTAAACTCTTAAAAATAGGAAAATACGAAAAGGAAATACAGGTCAATGTAGCGTATCATCAAGGAAGGGTGGGAGCCTGGAGAGCTGTAGTCTAGTGGAGTCTGGGTGCTAGAAGACCTCTCTCACTCTCACTACTGGAGCACAGAACCACACTCCGTCGCGACATATAAAGGACTGATTCAAATACGATGTGTGGGGTAGGATGCCCAGGCCAGCCGGAAGAAGGCGTGGCCAATGGTTGAGGCAAGCAGGGGCGAACAATATAGAAACGATAATATCGCTCAGTAGAGCACTTAATGACGTGCATTAGAACGGTCACTTTTGAACAGTGACGAATGTTTTGAAAAAAGTATACCATCGAAATGGAGAGAAAAACGGTTAACTGAACGATACACAGTGAGTTTTCCACTAATAGTTTGTGGTTTCTCACAAAAGGAAAATGTCGCGAATTTGATTCGTGACAGTTATGCCTCTGCACCGCCTCTTGTTGTTAATATTATTTTTGTTACTTTCGGGCTGTTTTTTTTTTTTTTTAACTAATAGAGACCTCTCGTACTGAGGACGTTAAAGAAGACTGACTCTAGCCTCCTCTAGTTCCGAAAACATCTCTTAATCTGATATAGTCAACTGCTGAAACCAAAAATAAAACAATATACGTCATCAGATTGAAAGGATTAAGGAATAGAGGTGATCAGAGTATAGCCGAAGAAAGGGACTGGATGACGGGAAGATGAGGGAGTGGGGTGGGGGTCACAAAGGAAGTGAAAGGATTTAATGAGCGAGGCTGTGAATGATAATAGACACCGAATTAAGGAATTACGATATGCGTTTATGGAACGGAATGTAATAATATACGATGGCGGTGGCTCGCAGTCAGTTACTGTACGTCTGAGCAGTTATGTGGTTAAAGGCGGTGCCTTGTTGTCAGTGATGTTTGAGCAGCTGCGAGAGTGAATGGAAAGGTAATAAATTGCTTTCAGCCGCAGCAGATTCACGTCTCTCCACACACACACACACTGGCGTGCAATGCAGATGTAATAAACTGTCAGTGAACACACAAAAATGTCAGTCATTTTTTTGTTCTTAAATGGATCTGGTGTTCATCATGACAGACAAATTTAATACTTGAGTATCGCAGTTTCCATAAGTACGAATATATTTGGCACTGTAACAGTTTACAGTTTTACATCTCAACGATGTAACAAACTCTTAATCATTTTTCGGACATTTTACAGGAGCAGACTACAAAAATAATGTAACTATGTTGTTATACTGTATGTCATGTTGCATCTTAACTTACAACTTTCTCTAGACTCTCTTCTTTCCCAGGTCAAAACCTTCGTTCGTCTCCTATATGATGCAGTTAGAGGTCGTGTTACACTGGATTTAGTGTCTATTTCTGGTTTTCGTTCCGTGCTGGAATGGGCTCATTCTACAGTACTTGTGACTTATTTTCAGTGGTTCCATTCTCCCCTTTAGAAGTATATTATCCCGTACTTGAGGCTACCTTCCTTTCTAATGCCACTGTTGTTCACATTCCACTCTGTTCTGTTATGTTCGATCTTTTCCGCATTGCTCTATTTTTTTTTTTTTTTTATGCAATAATTCCTTGTTACAAGCTTCTGTCTCATCTGAATATTTCCTTTTATCTTACGATCATGTTTCTGTTGCGTTTACGTCCTCTGATTATCTCAGTCAGTGTTCATTTATCCTACCTACTTCTTGTCTTTGCCCTGCCTATCTCCTTGATATTTTCCGTAGTAGTGCTGCTCCATGCAGTCTGCTCTGGTTCATAATTTTTTCGTAGAGTCTGTCTGTTCCATCGTTCCTGTCCCCAACTTTCCAGTGCATCATGCTCGTCTCGGTCATGTTCAGTACTTCCTTCTCAGTGTCCCAATATCTGCCAGTGTCATTTGTCCTGGTGCTCCTGTCCGTTCGGTTCTTGCAAATGGCTTCTATAGAGCACCCGATTACTGTGCTATTAAAATGAGTCATTATTGGTAATAACAGTGGATGACAGTTAATGGACAAATGACGTGATCGATGAAGACATGTGCAACACCCTTAACAGTCTTGTGTTGGAGGGCTACGAGAACATAGTAACGTGAGAAATGATCAACTGCCACGAATAGATACTCTGCACCGGATTCCGTAAGAGATGATTTAAAGTAGTCGATAGAAACATTTCCCATGGAAATGATGGAACTGGATATTACAAAAGACCTCTTCATAATTAAAAAAAAAAAAAAAAAATCTTTCTGGATATGCTTCACACCCACCAATTGGACAGGCTTAATCCTGCGACTGTCGGATTAAAAAGGGGTGCCAAACCCTAGTCATACACTTCACAGAAAATTTATCTAGCCAGCTCGGTCGCTTGTCACATCCCTAGCCTCTCTAGCTCCTGCTCTTCTTTCTCATACACCCACGTAACATGAATCAACCTTCTTTTATCCCTGCCACGTCTCCTCTGACCTTCCAATTGGGGGAGGCGGTGGCTGAATCGGAAGAGAGGCGGCCTGCAGTCCGAATGGACCCAGGATCGAATCCCGGCTGGGGCAGGGAACAGTTTAAGGATTTGAATTTCCTAAAAAGCAGACTTTCCTGATCTACCAGATTACCCGCCGACATGTCATAAAAATACCCCGCTAATACCAATACACCAGTCCTGTATGAGACAGCCCTAGCTTGTATTCAATATGGATGGTGGGTGTTAGTGCCGAAGTGGTGATATGTGGAGGTGTAGGAGGACTACTGGGCCTTGAGATAGGTCACTGCCCCCGAGAAATAGGCCCTGAAGCCTTTGCCCAGAGTCGGACACGTAAAAAGAATAAAAAAATTGCTCAGATATACCCTTTTCACCATTGTGTTCACTCCCATTCTCTCCACATGACCATACCATCTAAACACAATCTTCAGCTCTGACGTCCACAGACTTATTATATACTCGTTTCAGTCCCGTCTCCACTGCTCATGTTCTTGGCTCATCATGTTCATGCCACACGATAGTCTCACACCCGTAAGTTAGAGCAGGTACCAACTTCCATATTCTTACAAATAATTCCATCTCCAAGCTCTTCCTTCCCTTCGAAGGATCTTTTCTTTCCCTTTGGTATACTTAAAGATTTCCTTGGAAGGGAAGGAGAATTTTTCAGACTAAAAAGACCCAACCTGATATTTGGTATGATGGAGCGTTAGATTCATAAACTAACACTTTGAAGCACTCACCTCCCATGCTGATTTGAGATGTGGGAGGTCGCCACCATATCGAATTGTTCAGCCATAGATGCCATTTAAGCCAACACCACAGCGTTGTTCTCTCCTCATGACATAACATTTTAATGGTGACTTATCTTGGAGAAATATAGTTATCTTCAATCTTGTTATTCGTAAGTATAAGAAGCACTTGTTTATCGTCCGTCTCATACACTGGCATGGCGAATCTCACGTGATTTTTTTTCTAGCTAGAAGACACTAGCCATATGTGACATTGATGGCAGATTTTTCTTTTCCGGATAAATTACCAAACAAAATGTTTCATTAAAAATATTTTCGTGTGTCCCTGGCCTTAATGAAGAAGATTTGCCAGTGTCAGATCATATTTGATTGGATGATATTGTTTATATCTGCCTAAACATCTCAGCCGATATGGGTAAAACTTTTATTAATGATACAGATAGCATTTAAATATAAGTATAGCGTTGTATATCGCTTAAATATAATCATACAGTAACTTTACTCAACATTTTTTTTTAATGCTAGGAAGAAGGAACCAAAGGCCAACGAGACCGCAAAAACTGTTCCTTCCAAGAGAAACACAAAATACAAGAGAGACCCAAATTCAAGATCCAATAATTTCGAGGTGCTTGGGTACACTGCGTTTGAAGAACTGGAGATCATAGCTAGCAGGAAATACAGTCAGAGGGAGACAGTTACAGAGCTGACCTGTTGCATAAATGGACTGGGAGTAACGGTTAATTCTTGCATTAGAGAGTTGGACAGGAAAGGGATGAGAGTTTGCTGCTAGACGGGTGCTACGCGCCCGCCGTACAGGTGGAGGAATGCAGGCAGACAGTTCAGAGTAGCAGTGACCATTGAGGTAGTGATAGAAAAGAGATAAAGATGCAACAGTGCGGCGAGGAGACAGAGGTTGAAGGGAGCTAGTAAGAGGAGGAGAGTTAATGAGACGAAAACCTTTGACTCCACTCTATTGTGAAGAGTTGCATGTGGGAAACCTCCCCACACATGAGAGTTGTACTCTACACAGGGGCGGATAAAACCCGTGTATAGAGTTAACATTTGTGCAAGGGTAAAGAAGGAACAGAGTCGGCTTATCACACCTAATCTCTTGCAAGCAGATTTTACAAGAGATGTAATACGATCTTTCCAAGATAAGTCCCGAGTGAATGAAACCCCAAGCATGTTCAAGGATGATGCAGGATTAAGATGAATATTATTAAACATTAGTGGGTACACCTGTGGAAGATTTTGTCGTGTTGATGGGTGTAAGAACTGAGTCCTTGATGTATTAAAAAGAACAATATTATTTTTACCCCAGTCAGAGATACAAGCCAAGTCAGACATTAGGTGTGCCATAGCCTCATCCATTGTTTGTTGAAGTTAACTGCTGAAATGGACGTTGCAGGAACCGAGAAGGTGAAGTGAGGAGTCATCAGCGTATGAGTGGATAGGGTTAGATGTACAGCTTAGAAGGTCATTGATGAATAAAAGGAAGATAGTTGGTGATAGAGCAGAGCTCTGAGGAACACCACTATTGATAGATCTAGGAGAAGAACGATGGCCGTCTACAACAGCGGCTACAGAATGACCAGAAAGGAAGCTATAGATGAAGGCACAGATAGAAGGATAGAGCCTCTGTGGTTCAGTGGTAAAGTGTGCGTTTTCGTACGCTGAAAAACGAGGGTTCGCGCCCCGCCAGGGTAATAAACTTGGGGAGCATTCTTATTGCCACTTACTCCATTGGCAAACACAAGGGGTGCTGTGGTTGAACCAGCGTCGCATACTGTAAGGTATGTTTGCACCCAGTCGGCTTGCTTGGGCTGATAACACTTGGTTCACAGACTACACACACATCCAAAGCCACTCCAACACAACGATTACACTTACAAGCACGTCTCACCCTACATACAGTCTCTACCAGACAACCTAAGCAACTTGGTAGAGATATATTGGCTGTATCGTCCCCACTTCGGTCGGGATAGGCCCGTCCTGCAGTGGACACTCAAACGGCTGATGAGATGATATATATATATATAAATATATATATAAATATATATATATATATATATATATATATATATATATATATATATATATATATATATATATATATATATATATATATGCGGTATAATCATCAGCAGCCATTGCAAGTCCACCACAGAACACAGGCCTCCCCCAGTCTTTTCCACAGCTTCCTTGATTGAACCAGTATCTGCTACGTTTTGTCTGCAAAGTTCCCTATCTCATCTCTCAACCTCCTGTCTGGCCTTTTTCTGCTGTTTTACAATCTCATAGTGTCCAGTCAGTCAGCCTCTTGCTCCATTAGTTATCCCTTATTCATGCTACATGGCCCACACGCTTCTATTTCTGTTCTTTTATAACTTCTGTAATGCCCCTGACTTTCCTTTTTTCACCCAAGTTGATTTTTTTTTTCTGTCTCTTAAACGTATTCCTAACATTGACCTTTCCATGGCTCTTTGAGAAAGGATTAGTCGATTGTCCATCTGTTTTGTCAGTTTTCATGGTATGCATGGCGTGCCTGGAAGAAATGAAAATGGGGAACGAATGATAGGGATGTGAGTTGAGCGAGAGATGGTGATTGGAAATACGCTGTTTGAGAAGAAAGATATTGTATAAGTATACATGGGTGAGACAGGAGGGTGGAAGGGTTATTGATAGAGCTTTGATGGACTATGTGGTTGTGTCCAGGAATGTAATAGGAAGATTGTTGGATGTGAGAGTTCTGAGAGGGGAGGGTGGAGGTATGTCTGACCACTACCTGGTGGAGGGAAAGTTAAGAGTAGGTAAGAGATGGGTGAGAGCTAGGAGAGTTAGGTGTGGTAGGGAGGTTTTGAAAGTGAGTGAGTTGGATAAAAGAGAGAAAATGATAGAGTATCAGGAGAAATTGAAAGATGAGTGGAATGCAGTGAAAGATCAGGAAAATGAGAGTGTGGAGGAGGAATGGCAGTTGTTTAAGAGTGCTGTGGTGGTGCATGCAGAAGAGGTGTGTGGTGCGAGACGTGTGGGTGGTGGTGTAAGAAAAGCGAGTGAATGGTGGTGCGAGGAAGTAAGTACGGCTGTGGCTGAGAAGAGACGTGCATATGAAGTGTGGCTGCAGAGGAAGGATGAGGTGTCATATGAGAGGTATAAGGAAAAGAGGAAGAGGGCGAGAAGGGCTCTGCATGATGCTAAACTGGCAGCAGATGAGAGGTAAGGTAGGCGGCTGATTGAGAATTTTCAACAGAATAAGAAAATGTTCTGGAAGGAGGTGAAAAGGGTGCGAAAGGGAGAGTCTGGGAAGGAAGATCGAGTAAAAGCAGAGGATGGAAGGATGTTAACTGAGATGGATGCAGTAAGGAAGAGATGGGCTGAGTATTTTGAAAGATTGTTAAATGTAGAGGAGGAAAGGGTGGCTGAGATTGTGGCGGATGAAAGGGTGCAAGGAATAAATGTGTTGGGAGAGTTGAGTGATTCTTTGATCACGAAGGAGGAAATGGAGAAGGCAGTAAAGATGAAAACAGGGAAAGCTGCAGGTATGGATGGGTGTGCAGTGGAATGCCTGATGGGTGGTGGAGTGACTCTTGTTGACTGGTTAGTAAGATTGTTGAATGTGTGCATTGTGAAAGGTATGGTGCCAATTGACTGGGCAAGTGCTTGCGTGGTCCCGTTGTATAAAGGCATGGGTGATAAGTATGAATGTACTAGCTTTAGAGGTATAAGTCTCTTGAGTGTTGTAGGAAAGGTGTATGACAGAGTGTTAATTAAGAGAGTTAGAGAGGGTACAGAGGGAGTGATTGGTGATGAGCAGTGTGGCTTTAGGAGAGGGAGAGGATGCGTGGATCAGGTGTTTACTGTGAGACAAGTGTGTGAAAAGTATTTAGCGAAAGGCAAGGATGTGTTTTGGGCATTCATGGATTTACAGAAAGCGTATGATAGAATTGATAGGGAGGCTTTGTGGACTGTTTTAAGATTGTATGAACTTGATGGTAGGTTACTAAAAGGGGTGAAAAGTTTTTATGTAAATAGTAAAGCGTGTGTAAGAGTGGGAAATGCTGTGAGTAATTGGTTTCCCGTGAGAGTGCGGCTGAGGCAGGGATGTATGATGTCACCTTGGTTGTTTAATATTTGTATGGCTGGTGTTGTAAGGGGGGTGAATGTAAGAGTTTTAGGTGGAGGTCTGAGTCTGGTGAATGTTGATGGTGGAGAGTGGAATCTGAAGCAGCTGCTGTTTGCAGATGATACTGAACTGGTGGCTGATTCAGAGGAGAGATTGAAACAGTTGGCAGAGGAGTTTGGAAGGGTGTATGAAAAGAGGAAATTGAACGAAAATGAGAATAAGAGTAAAGTGATGAAGTGTACGAGGTCGGTAGCTGGTAGGGGGATGAGTATACTTTTGAATGGTGAGTTGCGTGAGGAGGTAGAGTGTTTTAAGTATTTAGGGTCACATGTTGCTGTTGATGGAAGAATAGATGCAGAAGTGAAATTTAGAATGAATGAAGTTGGAGAGGTGCTGGGAGGAATGAAAAAGGTGTTTAGATGTCGTTCGCTTAGAATGGATGTAAATAGAAGACTGTATGAGGGTGTTGTGGTACCGACTGCGTTATATGGGGCTGAAACATGGAATATGGGTGCAGCAGAGAGGAAAAGTTTGAATGTAATGGAGATGAGGAGTATGTGTGGAGTGACACGTATGGATCGAGTGCGAGATGATGAAGTGCAAAGGAGAACTGGAGTTCTTCGGGAGATGGCTGATGGAGTTAAGCAGAGGGTGTTGCGATGGTTTGGGCATATGAAAAGAATGGATAATGAGCGATTGATGAAAATGATAACTAGATCTGATGTGAGAGGTGTAAGGCTAAGAGGGAGATCACGAATATTATGGATGGACAGCGTGAAGAGAGCGCTGGATGTGAAAGGGATGTCTGTTGAGCAAGGAAGAGTGGCTGTGCGTGACAGAATTAAATGGAGAGAAATTGTGAATGAATAAACGATGATGCAGCCCTGAGGGGATATTCTCCCGCATTTGGTCTGATCAGCTAGTCAGGTCAGGTATTTGGCAGGGTACCAGCTCTCCTGTCAGGCCCTGCTGTGGATGTCACTGATTGCACTGCACAGTTGACCCTCGTGCGGTGTGGTGCGATGAGGATCTGTCCCTTCTCCCCTTTGGGGCTAAGATGCGAATGAATGTATTTGAATGGATGAGTAAATGGGGAGTGTGTCGTCCTGTCTTGGCTACCTCCCTTTCCTTGGGGAAGCAGCATATATATATATATATATATATATATACCGGTACTAGATTTCCATTAGGGGACTGCAAAGGTGGAATGTAAGAGGAGGTAGTGAAGTTAGTTTTGAATGAATCAAGGGTTGACCAGTATATTTTGTTATCATTTGGGTTTAGTAGTTTGTTAGCTTGTCTATGCAGAAAGTTTGATTTAGAAAGATTGATGATAGTGTTAGCATGGTTTCTGATATTTCTATAATAGTTAAAGGCTTCTTTGGTTTTGGTCCTTGTATAAGTGTTATAGGCTATTGTTTTATGTTCTGTTACTCTAGCACAATTGTGGTCAAACCATTTAGGAGAATTACATCTTTTTCTGTAACTCTGTTGGGGAATGAATGTTTCCATGCCGACTTTAATGAAATCCTGTATGTGGCCCAATGTGGAATTTGCATCATGGGAGAAAAAGGAGGTCCAAGGAACATCCATGAAAAAATTATGGAGTCCCTCCCAGTCTGCCCTGTCGCAGTGCCATTTAGTCACCACGACCTGTTCAGAGCAGGAGGGTGTGGTTGGTGTTAAACTGGTGGCTTGAATCAGACAATGATCCGAGGATCCAAGGGGGGACTTCACTTCGACACTATAATTATCTGAATTGGTTGTTAGAAACAAATCCAGTAGGTGGGGATTTTGATCAGGGTTTCCTGGTACACGGGTGGGTTGACTGACTAACTGGGTGAGATTAAATGAGTCTGCAAATAGCTCACATTCAAGACCAGAGTCATCAGTTCTGGCTGAATAAGTGAGCCATTCAACATTATGGACATTAAAATCACCCAGAATAGTAATTTCTGATGCAGTATTAATGTTGAGGACAGTTAGTTGTGAAGACAGAGAGTCAAATAAACTCGGCTCTGGAGGGGCATTAGGGGAACGATAAACACAACAGAAATACTTATCTTTACGAAAAGAATTTAATTTGTATATGGAATAGTCGAAATAATGACAATTAAATCTAGTAATCTCCTCCAGGGCAATTTCTGATTTAGCAAGGCAACATATGCCTCCTTTGGGTCTGAAATTTTGAATCAAGATATAACCAGGAAATTTAAATCTAGTTAAATCAGAGGTGGAGCACACTTGTGTCTGTCAAAAATAGCAGATCAGAGGATTCAAATTGAAGGAAATTTTGAACAGAGTTGATGTTGAAGTGAAGTCCCCTAATATTGCAAAAGAAAATTTTACTGCACTGTTGAGCATATTTAGGGCGTCGCAACTCTGGAGGTGGCACAGTCGCTTGATGACAACCAGGAGGGCCCTGTGCAAACGACCCAGCCCTGCCGGTGGTGGTCACCCGAGAAACCACTGCACTAATTCCCAGTATAGCAGCAGCCATGGTTTTTTTTATGGGGGGGAGAACAGGGATGTGTTGTGAAATGTCTATGATATGTAATGACAAGATTGGTGTTTTATGGAGAGAGGATAGCTGGTTTAAGGCAATGTGATATAATGTGGATGTGTGTGTTGTGTAAAGAGGGCAGCCTGATGCCATCTGATGTTTGAGGCAGAAAGATGTGTAACCAGCTACCAAGGCCGAGGAAAGAAAATGAAATCCAGGCTATTCCCTGAGTCTCCCGTTACCTTGGCGGTAGCACTTCCCTGGGCGGGGCTGCCTACCCCTACTACTATATAAATATAATGTTTAGTGAGTAATTAAGGCACTCCAATCGGATTGAACCGGTGAAGGTTTATATCCAAGGGATGGTTGGGGTTTCTTGCTCATGTAATGCCACTAAGGGATGAGTGGAATTGGTCACTCTTATGTTAAATGTCAGGACCAACTTGCCTAGCCCTGGGCTGCTATGCTCCTCATGGGGCAATGTAGGATTGGATGATGGGTGGGTGCATATATATATATATATATATATATATATATATATATATATATATATATATATATATATGAGTATATATATCCTATTGAGGCTCATCTCCAAATGATGGAATACATTTACTTTTTTTTATGCAAGGAAGAAGGAACCAAAGGCCGGAGCCAGCAAACTGTTCCTTCCAAGGAAAAAAAAAAAAAAAAGAGAGAGCAAAATTCAAGATCCGTTCATTTCGAGATGCCTGGAAACAGTGCGTTTGAAAGACGAGATCAAAGGAAGTAGGAAATACAGACAGAGGGAGACAGTCCCAGAACTGACCTGTTGCATAAATGAAGGACTGGGAGTACTGCTTAACTCTTGCATTTGAGAGGTGGACAGAGAAGGGATGAGAGTTTGTTGCCAGAGAGGTGTTACGTGCCCGTCATAGAGATGGAAGGATGCAAGCAGACAGTTCAGAGTAGCAGTGACCATTGAAGTAGCGATAGAAAAGAGATAAAAATGTAACAGCTTGGCGAAGAGACAGAGGCTGAAGGGAACCAGTAATAGGATAAATAAAGGAAGGAGAGTTAATGTGACGAAAAGGCTTTGACTCCACCCTATTGAGAAGAGCTGTATGTGGGGAGCCTCCCCACACATAAGAGTTGTGATCCACACAGGGACGAATAAAACCAGTGAATAAAGTCAACAACTGTGAAGGGGTAAGGAAGGTATGGAGTCGCATTAGCACACATAATCTCTTGGAAGCAGATTTTACAAGAGATGCAATATGATCTTTCCAAGATAAGTCCCGAGTGAATGAAACCCCAAGCATGTTCAAGGATGATGCAGGATTGAGCTGAATATTATTAAACATTAGTGAGTACTCCTATGGAAGATTCTGTCAGGTTGATAGGTGTAACAACTGAGTCTTTGATGCATTACAAAAAACAAGATTATTTTTCCCCAGTCAGAGATACGAGCCAAGTCAGACATTAGGTGTGCCATAGCGTCATCCCTTGTTTGTTGAAGTTACTGCTGAGATGGACGCTGTGGGAAGCAAATGGAAAGGTGAAGAGTGGAATCATCAGCGTACGAGTGGATAGAGTTAGATATACAGCTTAGGTCGTTGATGAATAAAAGGAATAGAGTTGGTGATAGGACAGAGCCCTGAGGAACACCACTGTTGACAGATCTAGGAGAAGAGTGATGTCCTTCTACAACAGCGGCTACAGAATCACCAGAAAGGAAGCTATATATGGAGGCACAGATAGAAGGATAGGAACCATAAGATGGTAGTTTGGAAATTAGAGATTTATGCCCGACTCGATTGAAAGCCTTTGAGATGTCAAATGCAATGGCAAAGCTTTCGCCAAAGTCCTGAATGGAGGATGACCAGGAGTCTGAAAGGTAGGTGAGAAGATCGTCAGTGGAGCATCCCTGACGGAAACCATACTGACGATCAGAAAGAAGGCTGTGTTATGAAAGATGCTTAATTTTTTTTCTGTTACGAATTGAATCGAAAACTTTTGAGACACAGGATTTTAAAGCAATTGAAAGATAGTTAGAGGGTTGGGAATTGTCGCCCTTCTTTGGGACTGGCTGAATGGGAGCAAACTTCCAGCAAGAAGGAAAGGTACAAGTTGATAGACAGAGGCGAAAGAGTATACCTAGGCAGGGTCTAAGCAGATGCGCACAGTTGTTGAGGACAACAAGAGGGACTCCATCAGGCCCATATGCCTTGTTAGTATTGAGACCAGTGATGGCAGAAAATACATCAGGTGGAGAAATTTGAATATCACCCATGAGAAATCAGAAGGGGGAAGTGATGGAGGAACAACACCGGAATCGTTCAAGGTGGAATTGGAGGAGAAAGTCTGACTAAAGAGATCTGCTTTATCAGTAGAAGAAATAACTACAAGGCCATCAAAGTAGAAAAATGGAGAGAAGGATGATGAGGTAAACTTGTTAGAAATGTTTTTGGCAAGGTGTCACAAGGAGAGGGAAGAATTAGAGTTGGAGAGTTGAGAGGATTTAGTATGGATAAAATTATTTTTAGCAGAGTGAAGAAGAGACTTAGCACGATTCTGGGCAGAAACATAAAAATGATGTGATTCAGGGGTGGGTTGGCTCTGGTACATTATATAGGCCCTCTCCTGGTTGTGGTCAGCATTATAACAAATGTGATTAAACCAAGGCTTTCTTGCATTAGTCATAGTATATCAGAAGGGAATGTATGCTTCCATGCCCGAAAGAATAACCTCAGTAATGCGCAAGGCACACTCAGACGGCTCCCAGCCACGAAAGCAATAATCATTCCAGGGAAAATCAAAGAAGTACTGCCCTGAGGGCCTCCCAATCTGCAGCTCCGAAGTGCCACAATCAACGTTTCAAAGGAGGGTCCACAGGTTGTACAGGAGTGATAGGACAGGTTAAGGTAAGAAGGTTGTAATCGGAGGAGCCCAACGGAGAAGAAAGATTAACAGAGTAAGCGGAAGGATTACCCGCAAGAAAGAGGTCAGGTATGTTGGAGCTCTCTCCAAGGCGGTCAGGGATATGGGTAGAGTGCTGTACAAGCTGCTCTAGGTCATTAAGGATAGAAAAGATGTAGGCTTGTTCACCAGGTGGACCAGTGAAAGAAGAGGAGAGCCAAAGATGGTGGTGAACATTGAAATCTCCTAGAATGGAGATTTCAGAGAAAGGAGAAATTGATAGAACATATTTCATCATAGAAGTAAGATGGTCAAAGAATTTTTCATAGTCAATAGAATTAAGGGATAAGTAAACAATGCAGATATATTTAGTCAGAGAATGACAGGAAAGCCGAAACCAGAGAGTAGAGAATTCAGAAGAATCAAGTTCAGGAACACGAAAGCAAGATAAGTCGTTGCGTACATATACACAACAGCCACCTTTGGCTTTGAAATGAATATAGAGAAAGTAGGAGGATACAGAAAAGGGTTTGCTGTCAGTTGCCTCAGACAGCTGAGTCTCAGTTAAGAAGAGAAGGTGAGGTTTAGAGGAGGAGAGGTGATGCTCAAAAGAGCGAAAGTTAGAGGAAAGGCCGCGAATGCTGCAGAAATGAAGAAGAAGCGAGTCAGACAATGGTTCCAGGCAGCTCGTTGAGTCGTCACCGGAGATGAGCGGATGGTTGGGGCATTTATGATCCCCTCCCCCCCGGGGACCCCGAGGCTTGGTTATTAGTTGTCATTTTTCTTTACCAGTTTTGAAAAGGAAGTGTATTGTGTACTGTGCATGTAGTTTGGTGTTGACAGTTAGAGAAACTTGTACTGGAGAGCATTCTGGTCTACTCTCTGTGTTACTGAACACTGAAAAAGTTCAGCAAAGGGAGATGGTCTGGAACCAGTCCCAAGGGCTGCTGAAGCGGGAGCTCCAGCTCTCCTTGTTATCAGCTTTCCATCCACCTTGGGAGTACTGCCCTGCTCGACTGGTGCTACAATCTACTACCATGTGTCAGATGTTTACCTTCTTACACATTAGCTTCATATAGACACCCTGGCAACATAATCCCGTTTTGTGTATGAAGTGATTTCCCAGCATGATATGGTGCCCTGATCTTGCTGTGTAACATGATGATAATGCCTGTGTTATGAGAAGTTAGTAATAGTATGTTTTATGTTGTTGACTGGGTTTCCTCTAGAAGGGGAGACATCAGAAGTCGTGACAACACATCGTGCTTGCGTGTTCTCATCATAGCCTAGCATTATGTTCATCCTTTCTAATTCATATTGTCTTTTGCAAAATAATCATCCAGTGTTCCGATATTAAATCAAGATAGGGTTGCACCTGTTATAAAGCCAGATTGCTCTCAAATTACCTAAAATGTTCTTGTAGCTGTATTTAACCACTTCAGTAAGGTATAGTCTTTTACAATTTCGTACCACTACCAGATAATTTTAGTCAGCTTATGCAGGATATGTTGTGCTAAAGAGGTTAATGGAGTCTGTATCTAATCCCTCCAAATAAATAAACGTCCAGAGGAATCATAAAGTCATCTGAAGGGAGAAATAAAATTGTCACCGTACTGAAGATACGAGCTAGCCCGTGTTAGACACAGCGTGTACAGAGTCTGAGGCTGTCTAAAGCTTTAACACCAGTAAAAAGAATAAAGAACGTCACATTTTTAAAAGATTCTAGTATTGCCTATATACAGTACTGTATTCTTTTTTACTTTCTATCAAAGCGGATCATCCTTCATGAACTATATACCGTATGTGTTGGAAAGCTTAGTACTAGAGAGCATCATGTGCAAAGAACAAAATTTTATTCAGAAGGTGGTAGGATGCTGCAAATTCTCTTACTAGCTATATTTAACTTCTGATATTATAATGTGCATTCCAGTCTGTACTTACGTTTGTAACTTTGTCCATGATGACAGCTTCTCACTCACTGAAGTTACTGTACAGTGTCAGTCAATATTCTTAATTTCTTACGATTATAAGAAAGCATTTTTATTAATACTATCATTACGTCAATTAATAAATGAAACGAATTAAAAAAAAATGCCGGAAGATGCACACCTAATGAATTAGTTTTATAGAGTAAATAGTCCGTATTCGTCAATTTCAAAACTGTAACAACATTATTACTTTCAGTTTAAGTTATTGTCATCTGAGACCACTGTGTGTGTGTGTGTGTGTGTGTGTGTGTGTGTGTGTGTGTGTGTGTGTGTGTGTGTGTGTGTGTGTGTGTGTGTGATCATTACCTGTGCATTACAAACTCAGACTGCACATACTCATAAGTAGAGTCATTAATCACACGCCATTTGAAATAAGCTCTTATAATGTTAATAATATGTTTGGTGTTTGTGCTTATTTTAAGTACGGTGGTGTTGTTTACAGGGTCTTTAAGATTTCTCTCCTCCCCTCAGGAGTGGAATCCATGCCTGATGTGATTCTGAGCACCATATCACCAACCTTCCCGTCCCCCCCAACACCCTGCGCCCTGGAGGACACTCACCTCCTCACTTCTTCACAGATCACACCCCACACCACCATTTCAAGTACATCAGTGCCACACTCAAGCACCTCACGTACAAACCTGAAACAAATAAATTCACTTACACTCATACCTTTAACACAAGTTTTACACACACCTATTCCACATACCTCAATGACACACAACTTTAAGTCTTCATACACAAGAAATGCAAAGACACATCCTCCATATACACGTATCCTCGACGACAGCCATTGGGGTGTGATGAATTGGTTGAAGGAGGTGTGTATGGCGTGTGTGTGGCTGTTGTGTAGACATATTCACCGCTACATACACCACACCATCTCTTACCCACCCTGGCCCCTGACGCACACACTCAGCCCACGTAGGAGAAATCAAAATTGCGTTATGGAGGAGGAGAGGGAGGGAGAAGAGCAGCAGAAGTTGAGGCGTGAGGGACGACTCTTGAGGAAAATAGCTGATACCTTCCACCTGTGACGGTAGGTTATACAAGAATTTAAAATCAGGGACAAAAGTTTGCCGGGTATTTCACCATTTCTTATTTTCCTATCCCCGTGTTGGCTGATGCTCGTGTTTCTAATCTGAGAGAGACTTGGTATGTTTGTATTGCCATAGATGATGTTGTTTGACATGGTGCGTCAGGGAGGAAAGTGACATATGTTTTAAGCGTAAAGTACATACTGTACAATGGACTTTTATATTTCGGCATAAACTTTTCGCTCACAGCGTTTGCACATTATCAAATGCAAACATTCAGAGAGTTATCTGTTTTGCATTAGATTAATGATGTAATAGTAGAGATATCCAAAGCAAGACAATTGCTCTTGCGTTCTTAGTCAAATGGGCCAGGAAAAAAAAAAATCTGACTTTTGATATAAAAAAGACAAAGTTGTTTTTGTCACATTATATCACACACATAATTACAGTATACATGGCATTATACCAAACAGACGCTGGCATTAAAAAAAAAAAAAAAATACGCACTGACGTGGCATGGGATTGTATAGTTTTTTGCAACAATATATTCTGCTCTCGGAATGAGTCAGGAGATATACATGTTTTTTTACCTCTTTGTACGGGGTAAAATATGCAACAAAAAAAAAAAAAAGACTAATTAAGGAAAAGGGAGGAAATAATCGGCAGAGTTAGAATGTGTTACCATATCTAAATAAATGACATTATATTTAACACAATATTGATATACTTCATCCATCTGTGCAATTCATAACACTAGGAAGTTTGGACACTTTCACTCCTTCACCTCGAGGGTGTCTGTTTCAATATAATTTTGTGATCTCCAGAAGATTCTGTTCATCACACGAGAGACATTTCAACTGACTTGTATCGCTACTTGGGATCAGTCCTAAGTAATAACTTCTGTATATAGCAACAAGAAAACGGGTCATGCATCCTCAGGGTGAAGGGATTAACCATTATTGTGCCACTGACTTACTGTTTGTTGCAGATGTGTGAGGTTGTATGGGATGATTCAGCATGACACCTGAACAATCACCATTCCTTCCACATGGTGACAAGTTCAGCATTCACAACAGTCTTCAAAACTGCCTGTGTGTCACCAGCTGTGTTCTCTGCTGCCCACGGCTTTCAGTAGGAAAACCACTAGTGTGCTTACCGGTAAACTTCCCAGTTTCAAGCAAAGTAATTTCATCAGGAAGAAAAAGTTTTGTTATGAATATCTGTACAGGGTGTGTACAAAATGCTAAGAAACAAGATAGCGGACATTTACCATTCTCTTATTTTCAGAGAAAATATCAAAAAGTTTATGCATAAAGTAATGGTTAAGTACCAAAAAAAAAAAAAGTAGTACATACGTATAGTGAAACCATTGTGCAAAACGTGCTAAAAACATGAAACTTTGCACATTTGATACCAAAGGTATGGCGTTCAAAATCAGGGGGGCAGACATTAGATATCAGTGTTACTAGTGTAACAAAAAGTCGCTAAACTAACTTTTTTTTCTCTCTCTCAAACTGGATTATATTAAACATCTAGTTGACTTTTTGAGCCAAGCAATTAGCTGTTTTTCAGAAAAAAAGTACTGTATTTCATAAAATATTTGAAATCCAACGAATTGTAGGCAAGCTAGTAAATTTTTAAGACTTTTACAGTGGATTTTTAATAGCCACACTTGCCAACACTGTTAGATTATTCTTTTTTTGTTCAATTTGCAGTTTGAATGGCAGTTGTAAAAAATACATAAAAAATAAAGAAATAAAAATGATATATATATATATATATATATATATATATATATATATATATATATATATATATATATATATATATATATATATATATATATATATATATATATATATATATATATATATAGCTATCTATCTATCTAATCTATCTATCTATCTATCTATATCTATCTATCTATCTATCTATCTATAATCTATATCTATATACATATATAGTTATATAGATAGATAGATAGATAGATTTATCTATCTATCTGTCTATCCATAAAGATAGGTAGATAGATAGACAGATATAGATATATATATCCATCCATCCATCATCCAATCTTACATTTCCCCATGAGGAGCGAAGGAACCCGGGACTAGGCAGTTGATACCGACATTTAAGATGAGAGTGACCAGCATCACTCATCCCTGAGTGGCATTACATGAGCAATCAACCCTAACCACCCTTTGAATATAAACCTTCAGCGGCTCAATCCGACTGGAGCACAATAATTATTAAACCACCAGGTGCCAAAATTTGGTTATATGGTTACCACCCAGCGTAGTAAATGGTTTCCTGATGTACAGGAAACCATTTGACTTGTCAATCAGTGTAGAGTCACCCACAGGCAGAAGGAAGAGGAAAGAATGAAGTAATGAAAGAGAGACGAGGGAGTGTAGTCACTCGTAGGCAGAAGGACAAGGAAAGAATGAAGGAAAGAAAGACAGATGAGGATGGAAGGAAAGAAGGTTGGAGGAGGGGAAAGGGCAGACACCCGAGAGCAGCACTACATCGAGTGAGTGGATGGTGAGCACCCCTACCTACTGAGATATATATATATATATATATATATATATATATATATATATATATATATATATATATATATATATATATATATATATATATATATATATATATATATATATTGACTATCCAGTAATAAATTATATTGTTATGCCCCTGTCCCACACTGCCATAGGCGCCAACAACAGAAGTTCAGTAAAGGAATGACGTTGCCCAGTGCACTGTTCTTCCTAGGGTTAGTCTTTCAGTGTGCAACAAGAAGACCAGCTCAGGCATGGTAAATAACACTGGCTTCTCAAGTTCGCAGTCTTTATTTACTATGAATTACACTTAATGCTTGTTAACTACACTTTACTGTCTTCACATGTACTGGAGCTATACAGTACAGTCTTCACTAGGTCACATTGACACTGAACTAAACCCAGACTGAACTGAAAACTCTTCTTGTCCCTTCCCCATTCTTGTATAAGCTTCTTATATACTAGAATGATCTACTACATTCTCGGATAGGAAACAGTTACCAACTTGGAGACATCCAAAACATCCAGAGTTTTCTTACACTGTGTAACAGTAATTCATTTAGCATACAAACTGATATAACATTACATAGTTTAACAATCACATAAATAAAACATTATAGAGAAAAAAGTACAAAAACTGATTTACAACCTTAAAAATACCTCCACTCACAAACAGCAGGCAAACTGGCAACTCTGACTCAAAACCGAAGTACGAGAATTACTGAGAACCTTCTAGTACTACCTAAGTAGCTAATCCCACTTCTCAACACTACCCTCTCCCTAGTCCTTTGTCATCCTGACAAAACTGTGCAATGTATAGAAAGATAATCATTAATCAAAATTAAGCATTTAATTATATACAAAATAATCCTTCAACTTATCAGGCCTTCTCCTATGCCACTTCCAATGACGTTCCTGCTCCTCCACACAGTCCACTGCTCCTGGAATGTCTTGGTCCTCTTCCTGATTCCCTTCTTCCCTTGAGACTCTGTCACCATCCTCTTGTACTTCAGCAACTTGGTCCTCCTCAACATCCTTGGCCGTGGATGAGCATGATGCCTCGGAGACTTCCCGGCTGTACTGTCCTGGCCCATGGTACTGCCACAGACGATTTGCATGTACCACCATTGAGCGAGATTTCCTGCCTACCCGAATCTGGTAGGTTACGTCTGACAGGCAGTCCATCACAGTGTAGGGCTCATCCCACAGGCTCTGCAGTTTCAGTGAGTGTCCCCTTTTCCACTGAGGATTGTAAAGCCAAACTCTGTCGCCATCATTGAAGTTCACCTCACTTGCCTTGGCATCATGCTTGTGCTTCGTCACTTCACCTGAAAGCTTCAGAGCCTCTCAAACATCATAATGTACCTCTGCCAGTCTCTCCTGAAGGTGCTTTGAATAGCTGGAGTAGTCTGTGGGCAGCTCCTCACTAGGTGGTTTTCCCATTAACAGGTCAACTGATATGGGTAACTCGTGGCCCAACATCTGTTTTACAGGAATGTAGCCAGTAGACTCATGGGATGTAGACCAGTATGCCATCGCAGTAATTTCTGGTCCTATTCCATCTGTCCTTCTGTGCAGTTCTTGACCACTTCTTTTCCCAGGGTCCTGTTGAATTTCCCCACCATCCTATCTGACTGTCACCTTAGTGGGGTCATCCTGGTCTTCTTGATCCCCAGTAACTTGCAGCGCTCACTGAACACAGCAGACATGAATACCCATGGTCTGAATGTAGCTCTTGTGGCATCCCAATATGACAGAAAAACTGGTCAACCCACATCTGAGCAACAGCTTCGGCCTCTTGATCAGGGATGGAATAGGCTTCTGGTCAGTTTGTGAAGTAGTCCATGGCAACACATATATACTGGTTTCCTCTTTAAGTTCGTGACAGAGGTCCAGCAATGTTCACTGTGACTCTTTCCATCAGTGCATCCACTTGGTACAGCTGAAAATGGGCACAACCATGTTTGTTGGGTCCCTTCTTGGCACAGCACACATAACAGGCCTGACACCACTCTTTAACATGCTGATGTATGCCAGTCCAGTAGAACCTCTGTCACAACCAGCTTAAAGTTTTCTTCACTCCCAGGTGCCCACTTGTGATCTGGTTATGAGACTCATTCAAGATCTCAGACCTCATATTCTTTGGAACCACCAGTTGCCAATATTTGCTTAGGCCATTGGGTGTCTCCCACTGATGTTCCAGTAGTCTGTTGTTCAAATGAAGGTCCCACTGACTCCAGTAACTCTTAGTCACAGGGCTGAATCTGGAAACCTATTTCGAAGATGGTCCCACTGTACTCTGCTGCAGCCACTCAAACACTGGTTTTAAATCTGCAGCCTCCATCTGCATTCTCTTCAGGTCATCATCTGATGCTGGCCCTGTTGCTGCAGTATGGCTGCATTTCTTCCTGAGATTCCCAGTCCTACCACACTGCTTGCCATTTAGTCTTCCATCTTCTCGCACACTATCAATCAAAGTTCTCTTATATTTCCTCAGTGGTGGGGCTTCTTGGGAAAAACTGGCTAGTAGTTGCCCCGTGTCACCAGCCTTTACAAATTTACCCTCCTCCTCATCTTCTGCATGCTTTTTCTTGCCGTCCTTCTCATTTGGACAATCACAACTGAAGTGTTCCACCTCATCTCAAGGTCATCACCCGTTTTTTACAATCATGGGTTTCCTCACACTGCTCTGCTCTTGCTCCTTCTCCCATTTGTAACAATCCACTTTCTTGTGTCCTTGCTTTTCACAGAACCAGCAACTTCCTCTGATCTCCTGCTCTCTCCTCCACTGTAGCAATCCACTTTCCTATGTCCTGGCTTTTCACAGAACCAGCAACTTCCTTTAGATTTTTCAACTTCATGTACCTGCCCCTTTCTTGCCTTGAACCCTGCATTATGACCTGTCAGCAAAGGGGACGTGCTGGACCCGAAATAGACCTCAAATTCTAGAGCCCTGGCTAGTGCTTCTTGCATGCTTCTTGGTTGTTCCTGTTTCACTAGCACTTTCAAGTCTGCACTATCAAGAGCATCGGTGAACCGGTCCCCCAGAAGAATAGCCAACAGGTTAGGTGCTGCTCCAGGATTACACCTTGTGTGCCATACTCTCCAGGTCATGACTTGAGCAAGCTCCTGTAGGGATTCGCCTCGAGCCCATACACGGGTCCAGAATCTTGCCCTTTACACCTCAGTCTGATATATGGTCCAGTATCTGTGCTCCAGTACTTCTACTAAGGACTGATAGCTGTTCCTCTTCACTGACATCTGGCCCAGAACCTCCACTGTGGCACCCTTCAGGCTAGTAACAAGCTGCACTGCCCTCTGCCTATCATCCCAACCATTCTGATCAACAAGTAACTCAAACTGCACGCGGTAAAGCTTCCCAAGATACTCTACCATCAAATTCCTACCCCCCTGGGGGTAGGGGGGTTTTCAAGAATACTCCCCCAGTATCCATGCTTGTCGTAAAAGGCGACTAAAAGGGTTGGCGGAGGGTTAGTGCCCCTCCCCGGAAAACAACTAACTAAAAAAACAAACGAAGCCTCGGACAAGGACTGACCAAACGATGACGACCCAGGACCGGACAAAGGACTTGGTAATGAGTACATGGAATGTAAGAGGAGCGAATGATGAGGTGAAAGAGAGAGAGATTGTCCAGGTGCTTGAGGGTGCGAAAGTGGATGTATGTGGAATAACTGAAACAAAATGGAGAGGAGAAAGTGTGAGAGAATGGGAGTATGGATGAGGTATATGTGCAGGAGTTGGTGAGAATGAGAGGGCAAAGGAAGGAGTATGTATAGTTGTGAGTAAAAGATGGAAGAGGAGCATAAGACAGTATGAATCAGTTGGGTCAAGGATTGTGTGGGTAAAGTTGAAAGTTGGAATACAAATGTGGGCGATTGTGTGTGTGTATGCGCCAACGCAAGATCGTGCTAGAAGAGTGAGAGAAGAGTTCAGGACAAATGTGGAAGTGTGCATGGAAAAGTTTGGAAGGAATAAGAGAGTGTTTTTGATTGGTGATATGAATGGTAAAGTTGGGAATGTGAAGGTGGATGGAATAGTTGGTGAGTGGGGTGTGCCTGCTGAGATAGATGAGAATGGGAGTGCGTTAGTAGACATTTGTGCTGGGAGGGGGTTGGTGATAGCCAATACCCTCTTCAGGCATAAAATGATCCACAGGTATACATGGCGAGTGATGAGAAGGGTGGGTGGTGAACTGAATGAAAGGAAGGCAATGATTGATTATGTGTGTGTGGATGAAAGGATGCGAAGATGTGTAAAGGATGCAAGAGTGTATAGAGGTTGGGGGAGTGGACTTTCTGACCACTACTTGGTGGTGGCCAGAATTAGAATGCAAGTAAGATGGAGGAATAGAAGAAGGGAAAGACGAGAGGAAGGAGTAGTTGCAAGGAGAGTGGAAAGGTTACAAGAGGATGAGAAAAAGGCAGAGTATAAGAGAGAAGTGGAGGAACGATTGGGCAAATATGAATTGGAGCAGATGGGAGACGTGGAAGGTGTGTGTAAGACATTTACAGAAGAACTACATGCAGCATGTGATGTGGTGTGTGGAAGGAAGAGAAGACGGAGGGGGGTGCAAGGAACAGCGTGGTGGACTGAAGAGGTGAAACAGGCTGTGGCACAAAAGAAGAAAGCATACAATGAATGGACGAGAAATAGGGGCGTGGAAGAAGTTGAGAGGCGGAAGAGAGAGTTATATGTGGAAAGAAAGAGAGAGGTGAAAAGATTAGTAAGAGAGAGTAAGAAGAGAGTGGATGAGGAATTTGGAAGGAATTTGAGTGTAAAGTGGAGGGACTGTAAGAAAATGTTCTGGAGAGAAGTGAAAAGAGTAAGACAGGGTGGAAGTGAAGTTAGCAGGGGAGTGAAAGATAAAAATGGTAGATTACTAGTGGAGAAGGGAGAAAAAGTGAGCAGATGGAGAGAACACTTTAAGGAATTGTTGAACGTAGAGGATGGAAGTAATGCGAGTATAAGTGGCCGGGGAATGGCTGGGAGAAGGAGGGAGGTGAGAAGACAGGAAGAAATCAGTAGGATAGAAGTTGTGGAAGCAATGAAGAAAGTTAAATCGGGGAAAGCCCCAGGAATTGATGGAGTGTGTGGTGAAATGCTGAAGCATGGGGGAGAGATAGTAGTAGAATGGATGTGGAAGATGTGCAGATTGGCCTGGGAGGAAGGTAGAGTCCCGAAGGATTGGAAGTCAGGTATAATTATTCCCTTGTACAAAGGAAAAGGGGAAAAAGAAGTGTGTGGTAATCATAGGGGCATTTGTCTTCTTAGTATAATAGGAAAAGTGTATGGTAGGATACTTATAGACAGAGTTAGAGAAAGAACAGAGTAATTAGTTGGAGAAGAACAGGGAGGCTTTAGGAAGGGAAGAGGTTGTGTAGATCAGATATTCATTCTTAGGTCTTTAGTGGAAAAGTTTCTAGAGAAGGGAAAGAAGTTGTATGCAGCTTTCATGGATTTGGAGAAAGCATATGACAGGGTGGATAGACAAGGATTGTGGAAAGTGTTAAGAATATATGGAGTAGATGGGAAGTTGTTGAATGCTGTGAAGAGTATGTACGATGGTACGAAGGCTGCAGTGCGTGTGGATGGTGAACTAAGTGAATTTTTCTCTTTGAAAGTTGGTTTGAAACAGGGATGTGTCATGTCTCCATGGTTGTTCAATCTGTACATGGATGGGGTAATAAAAGAGGTACAGGGTAGGGTAGTGGATGTTGGAGTGGCCCTGGTGAGAGAGGATAGTGTTTGGAAACTCCCTGTACTGTTGTTTGCAGATGATACTGTGTTGTTGAGTGAAGACGAAGGGGAGCTGCAAGGCTTGGTGGATGAGTTTGAGAGAGTGTGTAAGAAACGGAATCTAAAGGTGAATGTAGGGAAGAGTAAAGTGATGGTCTTTGAGAGAGGTGAAGTTAGTGAATGTACAGCGAGGTTGGATGGTGAGGAATTGGAAAATGTGAGTACGTTTAAGTACTTGGGTAGTGTGATGAGTAAGGATGGAGGTTTGGAGGGTGAAGTGCTTGAAAGGGTACAGCAGGGAAGAAAGGTTGCTGGTTTTTTGAAAGCAGTGATAAGAAACAGGGAAGTGAGCATGGAAGTGAAAAAGTTACTACATGACAGTATTGTGATACCAACTCTAACGTACGGAAGTGAAGCTTGGACATTCTTGGAAGGACACAAGTCAAGAGTGAAAGCAGTGGAAATGAGTTATTTAAGAGGAGCCTGTGGAGTCACGTGGAGAGACAGGCTGACGAATGAAGATATAATGGAGCGTTGTGGTGTGGATGTGGATGTGATAGGAAGCGTTATGAGGAACACACTCAGGTGGTTTGGCCATGTGGAGAGGATGGAGGGTGAAAGACTGACGAAGAGAGTGTATGTGAGTGAGGTGGAGGGGGGAAGAGGGAGTGGTAGGCCGAGGATGAAATGGAGGGATGGGGTGGAGAGGTATATGAGAGAGGGGGGTGTGAGTTGGGAGCAGAGCAGTGAAATGGCGGGGGACAGGGCGACTTGGAGGTGATTTGTTTGTGGCCACCCCAAACGGGATTGAGGCGTCTGGCAATAGATAGATAGATAGATTCTTTATAATTGAACCTCCATTATAGCCATGTGCTTCACTGGTTTGGAGCCTAAAAACTGGGGCATCATAAATAAGTCCAGGACTTAACACTCCCAGATTCTAATTACTCAACCGTGGAATGTTATCTTTGGATGCATGGGATTCGTCAAGATCCACCATGAACTGTCTTTTTTTTTTTCTCCATATGCTCCCTGTACACTAACCAGAGGCTCAGGAGTGCAATATTTCTCTGCAGCCTCAATTCTCTCACTAATTATCTTCACATGGTCAACTACACGCATCAACTGGTCATCTACATGCTGTCTGTGCTTCATCACTATTCCCTCACTAATCTTCAGCTGGTCATCTACATGCTGTCTGTTCTCTGTCACATTATTGTTTACCTCATACATCTCCTGCCATAGCTCAGTGTATACTTCCTTCTTCAACTGTTGTTCTTCATTTCCCTCATGAAAACATCTGGCTGTCCTTGCATCCTCAGTTGTAACTCCCTTTGTTGCTCCTGTAATGCCTCTTGACTTCGTTCATACCGCTCTTTCTGTTCTACGCTTTGTGCCTGTAGTTGTTCACTTTATGCTTGTAGTTGTTCATTTTGAGCTTGTAATTGTTCTTAGAGTTGTTTTAGTCCTCCATTCTCTGCTTTTAGTAGCTTCAAGAATGCAGCCAGGGACAGCTATTGCAGCCAGGGACAGCTATTGCAGTCAGGGACACCTCCTCCTCCTTCAGCTCTGCTCCATGTCTGCACACCCTCTTGCTCCATATCGAAGATTAGACTCACTGCAGCACTTTTCTAATGATTGCACTCCTGACTCCACAGTTATATTGCCGTCCCACACTGTGACAGGCTCCAACTGCAGTAGTTCAGTAAAGGCAGGATATTGTCCAGTGAGATGTTCTTCTTAAGGTCAGCCTTTCAGTGTGCAACAACAAGGCTAACTCAGACATGGTGAATAAACACTGGCCTCTCAAATTTGTGGTCTTTATTCACAAAATAATTACACTTAATACCTGCCAACTACACTTCATTGTTTTCACAAGTACCGTGCTGGAGGAATTCGATCTTCACTAGGGCGCACTGACACTGAACTAAACCCAAACTGAACTGAAAACTCCTCTTGTCCCTTCCCTATCTTTGTTTAAGCTTCCTATTTACTAGAATGATCTACTACATTCTCGGAGAAGCAACAGTTACTAACTCGGAGACTTCCAAAATATCCAGAGTTTTCTTACACTGTATACCAGTAAAATATTTAGCACAGAAAGTGAGATAACATTACATAGTTTAACAGTCAAATATATAAAACATTATAGAGAAAAAGATCACAAATTTTTTTGTGCAACTTACAAAATACCTCCGCTCACAAATAGCAAGCTAACTGGCAACTCTGACTCGTAACTGAACGACAAGAATTACTGAGAACCTTCCAGTACTACCTGACTAGCAAATCCCGCTTCTCAACAATATGTAGCAAATATATAATTGAGGCCCTGCACGCCACACAGGCAGTGAGACAATTACAATTTTCCACAAATCGCCTTCAAAGTCTCGCAACATAAAAATGTTCGTATAAATTCTATTTCTTAGTTTTAGTTTCTAAAATTTGGACATAAGGTGCATTAATGCGAGTACTTTAACGGCAATATCTAAGAAATTTGGCATAATAAAATTTTCATTGATAAAATTACATCATCAGCAGAAAAATATTTTTTGCTAGTGTCTTGCCAGACTTTGTGAGTGTTTTGCGGCCATTTTTTTTCTTTTTCTTATTCAAACCAATAAATTATCATATTTGTCAAATGCTATGATAAAAGGTAAGTCGTTTTTTAAAGCAATATGGAAGAAAACCGTAAAGTGCAAAGCGCCAGCCTTGCATCAGCCGAGACAAGGCGTAAGTTCCCATGGTGCTTTGCAGTCGGCAGAGGTGAAACTAAGACGGAACATGTAAGAAGCTACCCTTAAGAAAATCGGCGGCTCTAATTGGCTGTGCGTGGATGACGTACCACGTTCTGATTGGAGGGCTGGTCACTGCTGTGGGATGACATACGTTTGCGGCGTGCAACAAATCCCACACCCCAGACTAAGTGTCAACAAGGTCGCTTGGAACACACTTCTCACTTCAGACTTTCACTCTTACTGCATTAATTGGAACTGAGCAAAGCGACTTTGCCCAGTCAGTTTGAGGGAGCAGCTGGTGGAAAAAAAAAAAAAAAAAAAAGTTACAGCAGTTTTGGTGCTTTACCTCTTGTGGCATGCAAGGCCTCAGCTATTTTATAATTACTTGTAAGTGGTTAATTTCCATGGCAACTTTTGTGGATTACAGATCAGTTCTAGAAACTCTTTGTAGCACATATATTATCGAATCATATATACTAAAAATTGGCAAAATTAAGAAACAAATAGACACATAAATTAAAGACTTGATTGTAGACCTACCAGAAGTTCAAAAAGCACTCAAGCTGAAGCCTTAAATGTTAACTTTTAACTAGAGTCTAGGAGTTCCTCTCACAATCTCCTTTACATTTACACAATGTTATGCAGGGAAGGTCTGCCCTGTTGCACTTGCATCTAGCAAAATATCCCTTCTCTGGATGACATCCACACTTGATCAAATCACGGATGGCAAGAGAAGGTTGTGATAACTGGTTTCAGTAAGGAATATGCTTGCCATCTGATATTTTTCAGCCTCATTCCTCAGGGGAAGGAAGGAGGGGACATGTTACCAAAGCCTGTGCTCAAACGTAGCAAAGAATGCTGCTCTTCTGGCTTCTTCCATAAGAGCTGCTTGAGTCGGCGGAATAATCTCAATATCCGTACCATCCTTGACAAATAATTCCCTCCTCGTGTCTTTCACCTTACAGCAGTTTCTTATTCACTTGTACATGCAAACATAAACCTTTCAATCATTCACAGAGCTTCAGTGACTTCCTCCTTAGATGGTGTTTGACTTAACTTGAAGAAAGCTTCAGTTACCTCATTAAAAATTTGCAGGTATTCCATGCGACCTTTTTCCCTCAGTGAGCAAAAAAAAAATGACACCTGGTCACAGACGGTAAATGTATGGAAGAACAGGAGTGACTTTGCCAATTCTTCTCCCATTGTGCGGGTCGTGGACTGGATATTCTCGATTTTTGCCATTTCTAAAATCAAGCCATAATTCATCCAGTCCTAGATTGGAAAAAGATTGCAATTGCAGGATCGGAACATGTGTCCACAGTACATATCTTTACCTTGTTCAGTCCTTGTAATGCCATGTCTCTGACATGGAGAAATACTAATGTGTCTGCCTCCTCGTGGGTGCAGGGTGATACACAACCTAGATCACTCTCTCTAATGTTGATAACTGTGCTATTGAGTATATGCATAACATCCTTGTCATCTAGGCCTACTGGATTAACTATTTCTTCAGAAAGGAACCTGAAAAACTCTGTTTTGTTATCAGTGTTCCGAAGAAATGTGACCCAGTTTTTTGGTGGCTCCGACCTAGCCTGAAGGCTACTTTTTCCTCGTGTTATGCGAATAGTTGATTTGAATCTGTCCTTGGTATGTATCGCAGATAACATCAGCTCGTTCATATTTGCTGACCTCGCATTGAGTACAGGGCACAATCAGTTTATCTGCATAATCCTTAAAGGAGTTCTTACAAGTAGGTTTGGTTATGTTCACTGTCACTGCACCATCCAGCACTTCACCACTGACTTCTGGCATTACTTTACATGCTGCAGCAATGTTCTTCAAACAAGAGAGCAATTCTGCCTTCTTACCTAAACGAATCTCACCTTTCTTTGCTGTGGCAGGTGGATACCTTTGGGTCTCGTGACTAAGGAGCTCATCCGTACCTCCACCTCTGACCTGTGTTGAAGTGTAGAGTTCAGCAAACATCTTGGCATAATTCTTTAAATCTTTTTTATCATTCACTGATACTGACTGAGAATGAGCAGTGTTTTGTGCTGAGAACAGTGGCAGTTTACTCTTTCTGACTGGTGCATCAATGGGTATGGTATTTGTCTCTAGTCTCTTTTCAAAGAAATCCTGCACCTGTGCCATCCCAAGATCTTCAGTTTCCCTCACTGTTTGGACTACGGCCGAACTCATGACATCACGTGTATCCAACTAGATTAGCTCATCATCATCCGATAGAAAAGGGTTTCCCAGCTTTTCAAATTCACGTGACAAACTGGTAACATGCTCTTGAAATCTCTGTTGGAAGTCACTTGTTTGCCCGTGATGACGGAATTCTGTTGACTTCTCTTCCTTGAGGACAGAGGCCTCTTCAAATTCAGCAACCACTCTTGCGACCTCAAGATCACAAACCATCCACCGTAGAAGCTTGTCCTCATCCTCAGTCAATTCATTTGCTCCATCGTCTCCTTTCACGTCATTACTGAGTTGTTCATGACGCTGATCAATACACATCAATGAAAATGGATTTCTTGTTCCTGAGATTACGAACTGACCTGCATTTACAAATGAGTCTCTGACAGCAGACATCTTCATGTCATAGAGATGCACACATAGTCAGTGAATATAATGGACATGATTATGTGCAAATAACCCTGGCAGTAGATTTCTCAGTGCAATATTGTAGAGCTGGAAGTTGCCCATCCGAACTGATCTCATGAAAGAATCAAGTGAAGTTCCATTTTCAGAGTGACTGACCAGTACTGAAACTGAGGACTTTTTTTACATTCAATTTTCTGCGCCAGTCTTCAAAATTTTCAGCAGTTGAGGTCTGGTCAAATGCTTGGTGCATTGGCTTGTGCAGTGCACATGCTGTTACTCGGTGACAGTATTTGGTACTGGCAACATCGTGACCAGACACAAGGGATTAAGCAAGACCTACTCATGCTACTCCTGCATTGCCAATGGCTGTCGTCCACCCACTGTCTTCTAACCAATCATCAAGGGTACTAAGGTAAGCCATCTAAATATGAAGAGACCCCATCATAATAACGAAATTCTCATTATACTGCCTTGGATATTGCTGCTGCAGCTTCTTTGCAGTCGCATATAGGGGCTGATCAAATGCTACCACTGGTTTCTGACCAGGAGTCAGATGATGAACAGCTAGACTAATATATATTGCATGTTTTATCATGGCTTGCAACTTTGAGTTATCTCTTCAGATTGGCAATAGTGTAGACAGATCAGATTGGGCCCTCTCCTCGGTACATTTGTTAGCATGGTAAACAGACCACGAGATGTTTTTGCTGTCTCCACCATCTGTTCTCGTGACTGTCTGCAACCATAATTCGTCTTCCTCTATTTTGTCCTTTAATTCATCAGAAATCACTTCACTGTCTGGGACTACAAACCCTGGTGTGTTTAGAGAAGAAGGCAAGTGAAGTGGTGGAACTACAGAATACAGTTTAGGTAGCTTCTTTAACGTTTTTTCTCCTGACAAAATGTTTTTTGCACCGCGACTGCCACCAATATTCTCCCCACAGATGTGCTGATGCAGAGATGCTGCCGTGCCATGCAGTGATGACATTGCTGTTGAAGAACTTTGATTGACATCAGTGTTATCCACTGCTGCAGTAGTGAACAGGTCGAATCTCAAGTTGGATGGGCACACAACGCTGCCTTTTCATACTGCTCGATTGCTGTATTACCCAAGGCAGTGGATATATTCAGTAAATCTTCACTTGAAATGCAGAGGTCAAGATGGCAAACCTTGTCCACAATGCTTAATTTTCGTGTTTTTGTGTGAAGCATCTGGGCTAAATACACAGCTATTGGTGGCTCACGTTTCTGTGACTGGTACAAAGATGAGTCGTTACGCATACGAATGGTGCTGTTGAAGATCAAAGTTGTTCCACTGTGAGCATAGCTTGTGTGAAATGTGGATTATTGGCGTGGTCACCAGTAGGGCCACGTAATATTATTGAGCATGACTTGAACAGATTTCGGTAAAAATGATTCTTGGCAGCCCAGGCCAATTTCTCCATTGGACTAACTAAAAAAGCAAATAAAGCGCCTCGGACCCGGACGGACCATACGTTGACGACTAAGGAACGGACAAAGGACATTCTGAGGGTAGGAACGTGGAATGTGAGAGGAGTGAATGATGAAGTGAAAGAGAGAGAGATTGTCCAGGTGCTTGAGGATGCAAAAGTGGATATATGTGGATTGACTGAAACTAAATGGAAAGGTGAAAGGATGAGAGAATGGGAATATGGTGTAGGTATATGTGCGGGAGTCAGTGAGAATGAGAGGGCAAGAGAGGGAGTATGTCTGATGATAAGCAAGAAGTGGAAGGAGAATATAAGAGAGTATGGAACAGTGGGTGCAAGGATTGTATGGGTGAGGATGAAAGTAGGTATACAAGCATGGGCGATTGTATGTGTGTATGCTCCAACAGAGGATCGAGTGGCAAGAGTGAAAGATGAGTTTTGGGCGAGAGTAGAAGCATGTATGGACAAGTTTGAGAGGAGCGAGAGAGTGCTGTTGATTGGAGACATGAATGGCAAAGTTGGGAATGTACGAGTGGATGGAGTGGTTGGTCAGTGGGGTGTGCCAGCTGAAGTAGATGGGAATGGTAGTGCTTTGGTGGACATCTGTGCTGGTAAGGGGTTGGCAATAGCCAACACCTACTTTCGTCATAAGATGATCCACCGGTATACATGGAGAGTAATGAGGAGGATGGATGGTGAACTTGTTGAACGAAAGGCAATGATAGACTACGTGTGTGTGGATGAGCGAATGAGAAGACAAGTGTTGGATGCAAGGGTGTGGAGAGGGTGGGGGAATGGAGTCTCGGACCATCACTTAGTGATGGCCAAGGTAGAGCTGCAAAGAAAGTGGTTGAGGAGGCGAAGGGGAAGACAGGAGGAAGCAGCTCCTGTGAGAAGAGTGGAGAAATTGCAAGATAGTGAGAAGAGGACAGAGTATAAGAGCATAGTGGAAGAAAGATTGGGAAGGTATGAGCTACAGCAGATGGAAGGGGTGGAAGACGTATGTAAGATATTCACGGGAGAGATAAGCGCAGCGTGTGAGGCGGTTTGTGGAGTGAGGAGGAGATGCAAGGGTGTGCAAGGGACAGCATAGTGGAATGATGAGGTGAAACGAGCTGTGGAACAAAAGAAGAAGGCATATGGTGAATGGTTGGCGAGTAGAGGTAGGGGAGAAGATGAGAGAGAGAAGAGAGAGGTATATGTGAGCAGGAGAAGTGAGGTTAAGAGACTGGTGAAGGAGAGTAAGAAGGAAGTGGATGAAGAGTTTGGGAGGAATCTGAGTGTGAAATGGAGGGAGAGTAAGAAATTGTTTTGGAAGGAGGTAAAGAAAGTAAGGCAGTGTGAAAGGGGAAATAGTAGGGGAGTGAAAGATAGGAATAATAGATTGTTGGTGGAGAAGAGAGAGAAATTGAGGAGATGGAAGGAGCACTTTGAGGATTTGTTGAATGTAGAGAGTGAGAGCAGTGTGAGTATAAGTGGTTGGGGAATGGCTGGGAGAAGAAGAGATGAGAGGAGGGAGGAAGAGATCAGTAGGTCGGAAGTAGTGGAAGCGATGAAGAAGATTAAGCTGGGAAAGGCCCCAGGAATTGATGGAGTGTGTGGTGAAATGCTTAGGTATGGGGGTTAGATTGTTGTGGAGTGGATATGGAAGTTGTGTAGATTGGCTTGGGAAGAGGGAAGGGTTCCAGAGGACTGGAAATCAGGTATAATTGTTCCTCTGTACAAAGGAAAAGGGGAGAGAGAAGTATGTGGTAACCATAGGGGTATTTGCCTTCTTAGTGTGACTGGTAAAATATATGGTAGAATACTCATTGATAGGGTTAGGCATATGACAGAGGAGCTAGTTGGAGAAGAACAAGGGGGATTTAGGAAGGGAAAAGGGTGTGTAGATCAGATATTTGTTCTAAGATGTTTAGTGGAGAAGTATCTAGAGAAGGGAAGGAAAGTGTACGCTGCCTTCATGGACTTGGAGAAAGCTTATGACAGAATAGATAGAAAAGGTATGTGGAAGGTATTAAGAATATATGGAGTGGAGGGGAAATTGTTGAGTGCTGTGAAGAGTATGTACGAGGGAGCTAGGGCTACGGTGCGAGTGGATGGTGAGCTGAGTGAGTTCTTTGATCTCAATGTGGGACTGAAACAGGGGTGTGTAATGTCTCCATGGCTGTTTAATATATATATGGATGGGGTTGTAAAGGAGGTACAAGGTAGGGCAGTGGATGTGGGGGTGGCCCTAATGAATGAGGGTGAGATTTGGAAGCTTCCGGTGTTGCTGTTTGCTGATGATACAGTATTGTTGAGTGAAGATGAATGGGAGTTGCAAGGTTTGGTGAATGAATTTGGGACAGTGTGTAGGAGGAGGAAGCTGAAAGTTAATGTAAACAAAAGTAAAGTTATGGTGTTTGAGAGGAATGAAGTCACAGAGTGTGCAGTGAGGTTGGATGGTGAGGATATGGAGAATGTGAGTGCATTCAAGTACTTGGGTAGTGTGATGAGTAAGGATGGAACTTTGGGGGATGAAGTACGTGAAAGGGTACAGCAGGGAAGGAAGGTTGTTGGCACACTGAAAGCAGTAATGAGAAATAGGGAGGTGAGTATGGAAGTTAAGAAGTCACTGCATGATGGTATTGTGATCCCTACCCTGACGTATGGAAGCGAGGCGTGGACCTTGCAAGAGGGGAACAAGTCAAGAGTGAGAGCAGTGGAAATGAGTTACTTGAGAGGAGCATGTGGAGTGACGTGGAGGGACAGGTTGACGAATGAAGAAGTGAAGGAACGTTGTGGGGTAGATGTGGATGTGGTTGAAAAGATTAGGAGAAATACACTGAGGTGGTTTGGACATGTGGAGAGGATGGAGAATGAAAGACTGACTAAGAGGGTGTATGTAGGTGAGGTGGAGGGAGGGAGAGGGAGGGGTAGACCGAGGATGAGGTGGAGGGATGGAGTTGAGAGGTATATGAGGGAGGGAGGGGTGAGTTGGGGGGAGGGGAGTCAAATGGTGGGTGACAGAGTGACTTGGAGGCGTTTTGTCTGCGGCCACCCTTTGCGGGATTAGGGCGTCGGGCTGTAGATAGATATATAGATAGACTCTTCATGCTGATAACTAAGGGTATCTGTTTTGATTATTTTTGCCACCTCTCCCAGAACAAATGCTTCTTTATCATAGTTTTAGTTTATATTTGCTGCAGAAGTGAGTACTTCTCCGATGTCACGTTTGAAAGCTAGCGGAACATCTTTCCCTTCACGATACTCTGTCAGGTCCTCAGAGTGCTTGAGAATTCGACTTTTTAGCCGGGTACAGGGAACTCCACCCATCACTTTAAAACCAATCTCCTCCAGCCACCGGTAATACATTTTACTCAGATTTGATAAGTTAAACAACATTCTTCCTAGCTGAAACGGCTGCTTCCTATATGTAAGCAACTATTTCACACAATGCTGTTCCGTGCAACTGCCTTTCCTCGTCTATGACCTTCAAATTGTGTAGCGTTGGCATTTCTGTACAGATCTAAAATGCATTTTCGGTCTTGAGTGATCATATCCCCATTTTGCAATTTGGCATGAAGAAGAGTATCATCAACTATTTTCACGCAGCGCCGTACTCACTGATCAAGGCGAAAGACTGACCACGATGAAGCGGACTCCTGTCACCATCACTTGGCATATCAAAGAAGAAGCACACCTGTTCCTTTGTAGCACCAGTGTGAGTCCGCTTTGAACCTGCAAAAGAAATAAGAAATGGATTGCATAAACATAGGAATTTGTAAACATGGATAAAGTACATAAAATGTCATAAATAATGATTTCAAATTTCATGCTGCGTAACGATAAACTATTTACATCTTTCATACAGTAGCTCACCTGATGAGCGAGTCTGCAATGCCGTAGAATTTCCCGCTGGTGTCGTGGTACAGTCATTTTGAACTGTGGTCTGTCCCAATGCACGAATGAGTTTGATATTGTTGAACATAAATTTATGTGACTTGTGATGCTTTGCACTGTACTTGTATAACGACTGTCCCATTTCACATCCATCCTCCAGTGAAGGAAAGTCTATTTCAATTGGCATCCCATCATGGGATTCGAATGTCATTATTCTTTGTGCAAATTCAGAGTACACTTGTCTTGGGTCACCTGTTGTCATGTTCACTGAAGATTGCAGTTTTCCATCATTGTCTTCCTGGCAGATGAAACACTGGTTCCAACTGATTTTCTTTGGTTCATCAAATGCTTCAAGCATTGGTGTCGTCGGCGATACAAACTCCGTCTCACTCATTTTAACCTACGAGAAAGCTTTCGTCTTCATGTAAATTTTTTCTTAATGATACTGTACTTTAAGTGTGTAATTATATTTTTCTAAAAACAACCCGATTTTCATGTCGTGTGTACCATGATAAATTTTTTCAGAACCCACTGTTTTGCCCACATCACCAGTCTGACATTTTAATACCCCTTGCAGAAACCAAAATAAGAATATATATATATAATTAAATAAATAAATACATATATACATATAGATAGATAGATATAGACAGATAGATTGTTATATAGAAATTTTTAATAGCTGATCCTTTTGAGAGAACAGAAAATGCAAGTTTAACATTACTTTATGAATTTTCTCCCAAAAGATGCCATTCCTCCCAGCATACATAATGACAATATTCCGATAGTAAGGGTCAAGAATGCGGTTGTGTGTACCATAAAATTATGACCAATACAACGTGACCCACCTAATACCCTGGGTGGTCCCCACCCTAAATTTTACCCACAGACCTTAGAGTACAGTCAGGGGGAAAAAAATCATGCTTTTAGCAGAGTGTGCACAATTGACTCTTTTTCCTGAACGATTCCTGTACACTTGATGCATCTCATGATGCTTACCTTCGTGACTTAATTCTTTGAATTACTCACCTGAAAGAATAGTCATGATCATTGTATTATCCACATTTCAAAAGTTACCTTCCCTAGATATTACCTTATGTACTCATATTACTTGAGTATCCATAAAACGTGGATGAACACCTAAGTCAAGTGACACTAGTTGCCAGCACCAGGACTCGAATCCTGGCGCCAAAGGGCCGGCAGCTTCGTAATAAGCAATGGTAACCACTCGGCCACCGCAGTGGCATTAGAGTGGCCATCGCAACTTTCATCACTATCACTCAGTGAATCATTCCATCATTATCACTGGCACTCCGTGGATCACCCCACTTATTCTACCTTCACTATACAGTACGTAATTATCACTTGCTGCATGAAGCATGTATTAAATTTTCTGAAAGTGGTTTCCTGTCATAATAAATTTTCGTTAGACTCAAGTAATGGACTTACCTGTACCTTCTACAAACTACTCGTTGATCTGTGGCTTGTATTGTAGGGTCGGTTACGGTAAATGACAGGCATACCGCCGGTGAGAGTGATTACCACACGTCCCATTACAGAGGCATATATTGAAATCATTGTTTTGGTTATTTCACATGATTTTTATATATGTTTGGAATCTGAATTAAAAAAAAAATGGAAACTATTTTTTCTCCATCACGTAACATTTTTTCTGAAAACATTTCTTTTAGTTTTCAGTTACAGGCTTTTTTCATTTCACACTATGTATTTTTATACATATGGATATAATATTACGATGATATTATGTTTGAATTTAGTACTTTCTAATATTAAAATCCATGTTTAAAACAAGTTATTTTATTTAATAATAAGCCAGAATATAGCTGGAACACAACACAATGTTAGGTCATACCGGTATTGGAGTGCAGCAAACATATATGTGTGACTCAGTTGACTGGAGTGCTTTCAGTGGATTTTTTTTTTTTTTCATAGCAAAATGATATTTATTGAAAACAGTAGTTTATGACATTGATCCTTGGTTTTTTGCATTGACGGAAGTGGCTTAGTGCAAAAACATGGCAGATTACAATGCAGAATAATGAAGACTAGTTATAGATTCATCTAAAAGAAGCCTGAAAGGGGTCCATCTTCTTAATGGTAATAAATATGCATCAGTATCAGTTGCTCATTCAATGCATTTAACAGAAACGTACCAGAAGTTGGCAAATCTTTTCGAAAAAATCTGCTATAATGAACGCCATTTGTTCTGTGTATCATACTGGGTCAGCAGTCAGGGTACCCAAAATCCCATGTTCTCTCTGTGAGTGGGACAGCAGAGCCAAGGATTAACACTAGGTTGAGAAGGAATGGCCAAATAGAAAAAAATCTACAATTTGGTGCCAAGAATATCACTAGACCAAGCTTGGTGAATCCAGATAAAGTGGTGCTACCACCAATTCATATTAAACTTGGATTAATGAAGCAGTTTGTCAAAGCCCTACCAAAAGGTGAAACCTACTGTATGCATTGGTGCCAAAAGTTTCCTGTTTTTTCTGAAGCTGAATTGAAAGAGGGCGTATTAACTGGACCTGACATTAGAAAACTTTTTTTTTTTTAACAGATAATGAATGGAGGAAGGAAAAACAATGGGGAAAAAAAAGAAGTCCATGTGCCTAAGGGCATCCTCCATTCATAAAATATCTATAACAACTGGACTTGAATTGAAGTAGATCAAATGTCTGTGGGAAACAACTCCCAGGAAGCGAATTCCAGAGAGTAGTAGTTCTGGAGATAAATGAATTTTTATAAGCAGAGGTTCTGCATTGCGGGGGAGAGAGTGTGAATTCATGGGCGCTCCCAGCTGCCCGAGTATTTGGAGAGAAAATGTGAAGGGGAGGAACAATTGAAGCCAGTTCGTCTGAACACTTACGGTAAAAATATCGATAAAATAATGCTAAAGAAGCAACATCTCTACGTACTGATAATTGAGGAAGATCTTGCGTGATGGCAGGATTATTGATTAATCTAATGGCTTTATTTTGAATTTTGTCCAACTGCCCCAATGCAACCGCTCCACATCCACTCCACAGTGGTGAACAGTATTCGATCTGAGAACGCACATGACTTTTGTATATTGTGGCCATCTGCTCGTCAGTGAAGAACTCACAAACTCTGTGCATAAGTCCCAATTTTTTGGAAGCATTTTTAGCAAGGGATTTAACATAATCTGTCCAGCTTAGGTTGGGTTTAGAGTATCACCTAGGATATCAGTTGTAGTGGATATGGGAATATTAACATCATTTAAAATTATGTGAGAGTCTGAGGGATTCTTTCTATTGGAGAAATTAATGTATTTAGTTTTCTGAGCATTAAATGAGACCAGATTTGTTTGTCCCCATTGATTAATTCTAGAAAGGTCCTGGTTCAGAGAAATTGCTGTGTTTATTTGGGAATTAATAATATCAAATTGTGTAAAGGAGGTACTATATGTGAAAGAACTATGAAGGGTCGAATCATCAGCATATGAGTGTATTGGGTTGTGAGTGACAGAAAGGAGGTCATTTATATGAATGAGAAAGAGGGTTGGCGCCAAAACTGATCCCTGAGGTACGCCAGCATTTATGGAGTGAAACAGAATAAACACCATCTACCATGACCCGTGTTTTTTTATTATGAAGGTAAGAATAAAATAGAGGAACCAGTGATGCAAGACCATAGTGTGACATCTTAGACAATAAGGCCTGGTGCCATCCTCTGTCAAATGCTTTTGATATATCTAGTGCTATTGTGTGTGTTTCACCGTGTTGCTCTATTTTTTTGTTAATCTGATGGGTAAGAAGGCAAAGAATGTCTACAGTTGAACATTCTTGTCTAAATCCATACTCCCGAATATTGATTAATTTATTGATTTCTAGATGTTTGATTATGTGTTTGTTAATTAGCGTCTCAAAAACTTTGCCAAGAATGGAAGTTAATGCAATTGGTCTATAGTTTGATGGACCAGAAGTTGCCCCCTTTTTAGGAACAGGATGGATATTTGCTTCTTTCGAAGAGGCTGGAAAACTTGAGGTATGGATGCATAAACGGAAAAATTTTGCCAATACATGAGCCAACACTGAGGAGCAATTTTTAAGTACTATTAAAGGAATTTCATCTGGACCAGTAGCTTTGGCTGTTGAATTTGATGGTATGATGAATGACCTGGAATGAGAGGCTTGGGTATCATTCAAAGAGGTAATTTCTAAGTTTTTAGGTAAAAATAAGGAACCAAATTACAAAGAAACTGATAAATTTGTTGGTCAAGTTTAAGAAGTTGGGTTGCAACACGAGTCTCTAAGTTCACATTTTGAATGAGCATTCGGAATTTCTCCCAGAAAATCTTGGAGCAGTGAGTGAAGAACAGGGTGAAAGATTCCATCGGCATATCAAGGACATGGAAAGAAGGTACCAGGGACGTTGGTATGTCAGTATTATGTCGGACTACTGCTGGATGATTCATGGGGACACACCAGAACAAGTGTATAGACGACTTGCCACTAAGTGGAGTTTTGGAGCAAAAAACACTGGAAAGTTACAGTGACTGGAGAAGTTAAATGTGAGTCATGGAACATATAGTGCCGTTTCTTTTATGTATATTTTTAAAAAGTCACAATGAATAAATAGTTTCATTTCCATTTTATTCAGATTGACTGAAATTTATAATTTGCAATATTGTAATAAAATTCATTATTAGTCTGTATTAACATGTGATGGAAACATTCTAAGTGTATTTTTTACAATATTCATAAGTACAATAAAAAAAAAGATACTCAGAATTAAAATAGTCATTAATAGATTAATTTGGCAGATCTGTGTTATCTGATTTTTGAGCTAGGCAGAATTTAAATACTTTTTATATTGTGAAAAAAAATAATAATTTCCTTTGTAACACATAACTAGTAAATATTCATCGTCACTTCACAGAAACCGCCCTGACAGTTGTGTACACCCTGCAAAGAAATAAGGCAAAGAACAGTTCATTTTAGTTTTCTGCCAGTCATTGTCCAAAATATGGGCTTTACACACACACACACACACACACGCACGCACACACACACACACACACACACACACACACACACACACACACACACACACACACACACACACACACACACACATCAAATTCAGGAGTTAGATGGTAAGTTTCATCAGTATATCATAGATACTTTAATATTATATTACGTAATCAACCCTTAACTAATGTAAGTGAACTATATCAATGTCGCTAGTCACTCTATATATGTTTATCTTCTTACCCATTAAGAATTATTAACTCAGCGCTTCACTACCAGTCTTTCAGAGACAGTAAGGGTTGTATTATTTAACCTAAGATCACGGATGCCACGGCAAAGCCCCCAGTCTCCAGATGCGAAAGCATCTCGAGGAGAGACTCTGTCCGTCTACCTCACTAATGATTTTCGGACGCGAACTGTATCATTCCCGGCGACTTTGACAACTTTAGCAAAGACACACCACTCCACACAGCACAACACACCGCACCATACCACTTTCCAACAATACACCACACAAAATCACTCTTCCACAACTCACAAAACCACACAAAGTGCGTCAATCAACGAGTGTTGAAGCTGAAGCTCCTGCATCAAGGACATTTATACTTGTTGACATCAGCACCGCATCACATGGAAGATTTAGGTAATCTGATGCTTCTACCTCTTTGCTGATTGTGTTATGTAAGTTAGAATGCAGAGTAACCATTCTTTATCGTCCCAGCTGTTTTTAAATAGACAACTATAAACTGATGGCTTTCCTGTAATTTCGTTTTCTTTGTTTTATTAATACTGCCGTAAGTCTCTCCATAAGCTTAGGTCTTTCAATTACTCTGTACATTATCATGATATCTAAAAAGGGATAATATGTGGATCATACCGCTACCATTTTAAGATTAGACACTTTAAGTATTAGCAAGTAGAATAAAGTATAATTTCCATGACCTGCTTATATGAACATTATATTTTCATACAATAAATAGCACTTGAAAATGTTTAAAATACCATGAATAATGTTACAGGCCAGTGATGTCTTAGAACGAAATAATTATTAAATCATATGACGGCAATCAGAAAACTGCACCTTACTTTGGTAACAACAATTTCTCCCAATATATTTTATGGTATAGTAATTATGGTTAAATAAAGAAACAATGGTCAGCATGATGATTTTTCATTTCCTTTATATTTAACCTTGTTTAGGTAACTCATTTTACGTAATGAGAGCTGGGGTTTGTCAGACCAGGGAATATAAAAACTCCGGAAAATTAGTTTCTTTTTACCTCACTGACTTCCTCAATATTTTGCAACCATAATAGGGTATCATCTCAGAATAATGCATAATGAATAATCATTGCTTCCCGTATGTTTCCTTAAATGCCTACATTAAATATGATCATGCATGTTAATGAAACATCTTAAACAGTGAGGTTTGTAGTGTCAAGAATTACAGTAATGATTTTCCTTCATGCTGTGAAGAATGGCACCCGAAAAGTGTACTGGTAAATGCAAAGAAGGAGAACATATGTGATAAAAAAGTTCTTAGTGATCCGAATTTATTGATACAGAAGATTTTAGCACAATATAGCCCAGTATTTGCTCTCTCTTTCTCTCTCTCTCTCTCTCTCTCTCTCTCTCTCTCTCTCTAGTATATAAAAATATATAGATAGATAGATACACATCATCATCATCAGCCATTTGAATGTCCACTGCAGGACTGGCTTATCCCGACCGAAGGGGGGACAATACAGCCTACGGATCTCTACCAAGTGGCTTAGTCTGTCTGGCAGAGATTCTACGTAGGGTGAGAAGTGCTTGTAAGTGTGATTGTAGTGTTGGAGTGGCTTTGGATGTGTGTGTAGTCTGTGAACCAAGTGTAATCAACCCGCACAAGCTGACTGGGTGCAAACATAGTTTATAGTTTGCAACACTGGTTCAACACGGCACCCCTTATGTCAGCCAGAGCAGTACGTGGCCGGAAGAATGCTCCCAAAGTTTATTATCCTCCAGGGGTGCAAACCCCCGTTCTCCCATGTACGAAAACGCACATACTACCTCAGAGACTCATATATATATATATATATATATATATATATATATATATATATATATATATATATATATATATATATATATATATATATATATATATATTGTTATGGAACAGAGAAAGATAATGTACACTTTAAGTGAGAATACTAATAATCACTACTGTCCCGTAAAGGTCCAGGTTCAAAGTAAAAGAGTTAGGTAAAATTACAAGTTAAAGTTTAATGCTCAAACTAACAACAAAACATTCAGGACTCATAAGGATAATGTAATGGCAAAAAACAGGTTAAATATATGGTTAACTGCAATAGCCTCTATTAACAAGAAATTAGCATGAGTAAATTTATCTAAGTCAGCCCTGTTAAAATGAGATACCAGATAATACTCAGTGAATGCCAGATATATTATTACAGATACAAAATATTATTAATGATGGCTGACAACAAGAACCTTTACATAAATTACAAAAACCTTACTAGGCCTAAGAATTAACCTTATGCTACACAGTACAAGAAAAAATGCAACAACAGTTATACTCAAATTACACAGCTGCTAGATGGCTGGAGACTTCCTGAGCACTCACAATAATAACTGTACAGGGGAGGACAGAGACGTGAACAAAATGAGGAGCAGATCTAAGTGGCAATAATGCAGAGACTGAGCTCATTATATAGGGGCCAGCAGAGCTTGATTCAACTTGTAAGAAGGACACGCATATGAAGCCATGGGGACAAAGAGTTGACAATCCCACTCTGAACAACAGAAAGAACGACTTACTCTACTATAACGGTAGAAGGGGGGAGTAAGGTAGAACACGCTCATGATCAAACATGCAGCATACTGTGCGTTAAAATTACACAAAGGATGATGAAATCATAGGCTATGTAACACCTCCCCACAAAGAAAAAGAAATTTACAAAGGAAATTTCTTATTACTCTAAAACAATCTGTCTAAAGTCTAGATAAGCAATCTGCAATAACATTTTCTTTCCCCTTGACATGTTGTATGTCTAATGAATACTCCTGAAGAAGTAAACTCCATCTTGTCAATCTCTGATTTTTATCTTTACACTTACTAAGGAATTTCAGTGGGTTATGATCGGTATAAATAACTAAGGGGTCAAAACCAGAACACAAATAAAATGAAAAATGCTGTAAACCCAAAATCAAGGCCAAAAGCTCTTTCTCAATAGCTGAGTAGTTCTTTTGAGGTGGAGTGAACTTCTTACTGTAATAAGATACAGGGTGTTCAATACCCTGATCATCCTCTTGCAGCAAAACAGCCCCAGCTCCTGTATCACTTGCATCAACAGCCATCTTAAAAGGCTTAGCAAAATTTGGAGTAGCGAGCACTGGCTGACTTAATAGGATAGCTTTAAGTCTGTTGAAAGAGGATTCACAGTTATCGGTCCAGACAAATTTAACTCCCTTTTTCAGTAGGTCTGTAAGTGGTGATACAAGAATTGAAAAGTTAAGAACAAATCTCCTGTAATAACCTACCATTCCCAAAAATCTTTGTAGCTCTTTCCTACTTTTAGGTATGGAAAGATCACTTATAACCTGAACCTTAGCTCCTGGTGGTGCAACTTGTCCATCACCAATTACATACCCAAGTTACTGAACTTTAGCTTGACCAAACTCACACTTTGATAAATTAGCTACAAGATTAGCCTGAACTAAACGCTCAAGAAATTTACTGACATGGCATAGGTGATCTTTCCAGTTGTCACTGAAGATTAATACATCATCAATATAAACAACACACCCTGCCAAACCCTCTGTTACAACATTCATGAGCTTCTGAAATGTGGCTGGTGCATTCTTCATACCATATGGCATTACAGAACATGCAAAAGTCTTTCCTAGTGTTACAAAACATGAGATCTCCCTAGCACGTTCAGTCATAGGTACTTGCCAGTATCCCTTTAACAAATCAAACTTACTTATGTACCTAGCCTTTCCGATCTTGTCTATGCAATCTTCCACACGAGGGAGAGGGTAAGTGTCTGTTTTGGTTATCTGATTAACACGTCTGTAGTCAGTGCAAAGCCGCTGTGACCCACCTGGCTTAGGGACTAGAGTGACAGGAGAACTCCACTCGCTCTGACAGGGCTCAATCATCTTGTGGTCCAACAGGTAGCCAAGCTCCTTCTGGATGAGAGGAACTTTCACTGGGTTCACACGGTAAGGAGGCAGTTTAATTGGCTTTGCGTCTCCAACATCGACATCATGCATCAACACAGTGGTTCTTCCTGGAGTGGCACGGAACACTTGCAGGTACTCCTGCAGTAATGCCGAAAACTCTTGCCTTTCCTCGGGAGGTAGATGAGAAAGCTTAGTCTGGAGATCATTCATGATATCAGGATTCTTCCCCAAACTATCACTCAGGCTCATGCTGCATGGGAGAACTTCACTTGCAGACTCGGGTGGAACAGCTACAGTGCAGACTGTATTATTTTCGTCCCGCCTGTGACATAACTTTAGCATGCTGATGTGACAAAGTTGCTTGTTCTTTCTACGATCTGGTGTGGCGATGGCATAGTTGACATCACTGAGTTTCTTCTCCACGAAATAAGGACCACTAAACTTGGCTTGAAGAGGTTGCCCATGCACTGGTAGCAGAATCAAAACCTGATCTCCTGGCTGAAAGTGGCGTAACCTGGACTTCTTATCATACCAAGTCCTCATCTTCTCCTGAGCAGCTCCTAAATTCTCTCTCGCTAGCTGTAAAGCATTGGACAGCCGTTCTTTGAACTTCATCACATACTCCAGCAGGTTGACGTCATCTTCCTCCGACAGCCAGCATTCCTTGAGTAACTTAAGGGGTCCTCTTACTTCATGGCCAAACAGTAGTTCAAAAGGTGAGAAGCCCAGTGATTCATTTGGAGATTCTCTTCCGGCAAACACAACGAATGGAAGACCTTTATCCCAGTCTTTCTGATGTTCCAAACAGTATTTCTTGAGCATCGATTTGAGTGTTTGATGATATCTCTCCAATGCTCCTTGGGTCTGGGGATGGTAAGCTGAAGACGTGATCTGGGTGATGCCCAACTCTTTCAGAGACTGCTTGAAAACATTTGACATGAAATTACTTCCCCGGTCTGACTGTACCTCCTTGGGCAGACCAAACTTTGTGAAGAACCCTAGCATTTCCTTAACCACGTTCTTTGCTGAGATATTTCTAAGTGGAATGGCTTCAGGATAACGAGTAGCCATATCAATCAGGGTCAACACATAAGAAAATCCTGAAGAAGTCTTAGGAAGAGGGCCCACAATATCCACCAACACACGGGTGAATGGCGCCTCAAAAGGAGAAATGGGAACTAGAGGTGCAACCTTTTCGGTCTGATTACACTTCCCCACAACTTGACAGGTGTGACAAGACTTACAATACCAGGAAACATCCCTGAAGATACCTGGCCAGTAGAAGTGTTTCAAAATGGGTGCCACAGTGTTCCTCACTCCAAGGTGTCCTGGCAAACTGGAATCATGAGCCACTCTAATGATATCCTGCCTACAAACACGAGGGATGACAACTTGATGTACAACCTCCCACTCACAGTCGGCTGATGCTGCTGGGGGTCTCCACTTCCTGATAAGTACTCCTGACTTTATGTAATAACAAGTAAGAGCACCAGCTGACTCTTCCTCACTGCAAGCAGAGTTAGCTAGACCTTTCAACTCAGGGTCAGCAACCTGCAACTGAACCAACTCTTGACGAGACAAATTATCAGGACTATGGGGTACTGCCTCATCTGGTGAGTGGTCCAAATTAGCAAGAAAAGTGTCAGCTAGGATACCATCATCATCATCATTATTATCCTCTAAATCACCAGTAACTTTAGACTTAGCTCTAGTGACAGCACATGGAGGGAACACATCAGGGACATCACAATCCTGGGACGCAGCCACTGGCTCACTAGACAACTGAAGAGCTGGACACACTTGACTTCCACCAATATCATTTCCAAGTAAGAAAGTTACACCTGATATTGGGAGTGTCTCAACCAACCCAACCATAACGGAACCATTAACAAAACCAGACTCTAAATTCACTCTGCACAGAGGGACAGAGAAGTAATTATTCCCTACACCTTGTAAGATTACAGTTTCATCAGAGGAATTAACATTAGAGCCGAGAACACTGGTCAGCATAAGGGATTGAGAAGCACCTGTATCACGATATATTTTAACTGATTTCCTGTCATTACTGTCCAGAGGACTGACAAAACCATCAGACAGGAAATCAACACATGAACTCTTGAGAGTGTCACCCACGTCACTGCTCAAAAGAGGAGCCCCATCATGAGAATTTAAGTTACCCCTCAAAGCAGGTTCAGTTAACTCAGTTAAGGAATTCTGGGAACTCTCAAGGGTGGACACTAGACCAATTGACTGAATATTTAAAGACTCCTTTTTGTTCACATCTCGCTGTCTCCTGAAACATCTCTCCGTAGTATTACCAAGCTTACTACAATAAGTACATTTGCTTTTCTGAAATCTAGAGGTGAAGCTGGTATTTACTTCCTGAGAAACATCATCCTTATTCTCTTTCCTGTTACCTATACTCTGAGTAGAGGCAACGTACTTACTCTCAGCTTTCCCTTTTTCTCTAGAATATCTCTTGTGAGTGAGAACATATTCATCAGCTGAAAATGCAGCATCAGACAAATTATCTATTCTTCTCTCATCAAGATATAGGCTTACATATTTATAAATACACCTTTTGAAATCCTCCAGCCAAATCATCTGCTTAAATTTACCAAAATCAGAATCCACATTCTTATAATTTAACCACTGCTCTAACAGATCTTCTTTGATTTTTGCATACTCAACATGGGATTGCTTATCTTGCTTGTAAGTTGTCCGAAATTTTACTCTATAAGCTTCAGGAACAAGCTCATAGGCCTTAAGAATCAAGCTCTTAACTACATCATAATTATCAGATTGATCCTGAGGCAAAGATGCATAAGTTACTTGAGCTTTACCGGTGAGAACAGTTTGAAGGAGTACTGGCCAATACTCTTTGGGCCAATTAAAACCTGTAGCTACCCTCTCAAACAACTGAAAATACTTTGTTAAATCAGATTCATTAAAAGGAGGGACAAGTTTAACATTTTTAGCCACATCAAAATCATCAGAGCTAGATGATCCAGTTCCACCTTGTTTCATGCGATACTCGTGGTCTGCCTGAATCCTAGCAAGTTCAACTTGTGCCTCAGCCTCCTTAGCACGAGACTCCGCCTCCTTAGCCTGAGCCTCCTGCAGCACTAGCTGTAACTTAGCTAATTCAATCTGCGTTTGCTCATTTGGAGGAGTTACATTAAACAAGCTTTCATTAATCATGTCAACAATTTGATCTTTAGAATGATGAGAGCGAACAGCAATTCCCAGTTGTTGAGCAACAAGCTTAAGTTCATTCTTTGTTCTGTTTTCTACATCCAACACTCTTTGCACATTTGACAAAAAATCTTTGGCTTCATCAAGTGTAGTAATAGAAGACATCATGAACAAATCACAATCACAAAATATCAAGCAATATCCTTATGATAATATCCTGATTATCCTGATATGAGGTCGCCAAATTTATGTTACGGAACAGAGAAAGATAATGAACACTTTAAGTGAGAATACTAATAATCACTACTGTCCCGTAAAGGTCCAGGTTCAAAGTAAAAGAGTTAGGTAAAATTACAAGTTAAAGTTTAATGCTCAAACTAACAACAAAACATTCAGGACTCATAAGGATAATGTAATGGCAAAAAACAGGTTAAATATATGGTTAACTGCAATAGTCTCTATTAACAAGAAATTAGCATGAGTAAATTTATCTAAGTCAGCCCTGTTAAAATGAGATACCAGATAATAGTGAATGCCAGATATATTATTACAGATACGAAATATTATTAATGATGGCTGACAACAAGAACCTTTTCATAAATTACAAAAACCTTACTAGGCCTAAGAATTAACCTTATGCTACACAGTACAAGAAAAAGTGCAACAACAGTTATACTCAAATTACACAGCTGCTAGATGGTTGGAGACTTCCTGAGCACTCACAATAGTAACTGTACAGGGGAGGACAGAGATGTGAACAAAATGAGGAGCAGATCTAAGTGGCAATAATGCAGAGACTGAGCTCATTATATAAGGGCCAGCAGAGCTTGATACAACTTGTAAGAAGGACGCGCAAATGAAGCCATGGGGACAAAGATTTGACAATCCCGCTCTGAACAACAGAAAGAACGACTTACTCTACTATAACGGTAGAAGGGGGGAGTGAGGTAGAACACGCTCGTGATCAAACATGCAGCATACTGTGCGTTACAATTACACAAAGGATGATGAAATCATAGGCTATGTAACAATATATATATATATATATATATATATATATATATATATATATATATATATATATATATATATTGTTACATAGCCTATGATTTCACCATCCTTTGTGTAATTCTAACGTACAGTATGCTGCATGTTTGATCAAGAGCGTGTTCTACCTCACTCCCCCCTTCTATCCTTATAGTAGAGTAAGTCGTTCTTTCTGTTGTTCAGAGCAGGATTGTCAACTCTTTGTCCCCTATGGCTTCATTTGCGCGTCCTTCTTACAATTTGTATCAAGCTCTGCCGGCCCCTATATAATGAGCTCAGTCTCTGCATTAATTGCCACTTAGATCTACTCCTCATTTTGCTCACATCTCTGTCCTCCCCTGTACGTTTGTTATTATTGTGAGTGCTCAGGAAGTCTCCAGCCATCTAGCAGCTGTGTAATTTGAGTATAAGTGTTATTACATTTTGTTGTTGTACTGTATAGCATAAGGTGTTGATTCGTAGGCCTAGTAAAGTTTTTGTAATTCATATTGTCAGCCAGTGGTAATAATATTTTGTATCTGTCATAATATATCTTGCATTCACTGAGTATTATCTGGTTTTCTCATTTTATCAGGGCTGACTTAGATAAATTTACTCTTGCTAATTTCGTGTTAATAGAGGCTATTGCAGTCAACCATATATTTAACCTGTTTTTTGCCATTACATTATCCTTATGAGTTCTGAATGTTTTGTTGTTAGTTTGAGCATTATACTTTAACTTGTAATTTTACCTAACTCTTTTGTTTTGAACCTGGAACTTTACGGGACAGTAGTGATTTTTAGTATTCTCACTTAATGTGTACATTATCTTTCTCTGTTCTGTAACATAAATTTGGCGACCTCTTATCAGGATATTCAGGATATTATCATAAGGATATTGCTTGATATTTTGTGACTGTGATTTATTCATGATGTCTACTATTACTACGCTTGATGAAGCAAAAGATTTTTTGTTAAATGTGCAAACAGTGTGTGATGTAGAAAACAGAGCAAAGAAGGAACCTAAGCTTGTTGCTCAACAATTGGGAATTGCAGTTCACTCTCATAATTCTAAAGATCAAATTGTTGGCATGATTAATAAAAGCTTGTTTAATGTAACTCCTCCAAATGAGCAAACGCAGATTGAAATAGCTAAGTTACAGCTAGCTCTGCAGGAGGCTCGTGTTAAGGAGGCTGAGTTTCAGGCACGTGCTAAGGAGGCTGAGTCTCAGGCTAAGGAGGCGGAGTCTCGGGCTCGTACTCAGGAGGCTGAATTTCAGGAAAATGCTAAGGAGGCTGAATTTCAGGCTCATATTCAGGAGGCACAGATACAGGCTCAGGCACAAATTGAACTTGCTAGGATTCAGGCAGACCATGAGTATCGCATGAAACAAGGTGGAACTGGATCATCTAGCTCTGATGATTTTGATGTGGCTAAAAATGTTAAACTTGTCCCTCCTTTTAATGAATCTGATTTAACAAAGTATTTTCAGTTGTTTGAGAGGGTAGGTACAGGTTTTAATTGGCCCAAAAAGTATTGGCCAGTACTCCTTCAAACTGTTCTCACTGGTAAAGCTCAAGTAACTTATGCATCTTTGCCTCAGGATCAATCTGATAATTATGATGTAGTTAAGAGCTTGATTCTTAAGGCCTATGAGCTTGTTCCTGAAGCCTATAGAGTAAAATTTAGGACAACTTATAAGCAAGATAAGCAATCCCATGTTGAGTATGCAAAAAATCAAAGATCTGTTAGAGAAGTGGTTAAATTCTAAGAATGTGGATTCTGATTTTGACAAATTTAAGCAGATGATTTTGCTGGAGGACTTCAAAAGGTGTATTAATAATGATGTAAGCCTATATCTTGATGAGAAAAGAACAGATAATTTGTCTGATGCTGCAGTTTTAGCTGATGAATATGTTCTCACTCACAAGAGATATTCTAGAGAAAAAAGGAAAGCAGAGAGTAAGTACGTTGCCTCTACTCAGAGTACAGGTAACAGGAAAGAGAATAAGGATGATGTTTCTCAGGAAGTAAATATCAGCTCCACCTCTAGAATTCAGAAAAGTAAATGTACTTATTGTAGTAAGCTTGGTCATACTACGGAGAAATGTTTCAGGAGACAGCGTGATGTGAACAAAAAGGAGTCTTTAAATATTCAGTCAATTGGTCTAATGTCCACCCTTGAGAGTTCCCAGAATTCTTTAACTGAGTTAACTGAACCTGCTTTGAGGGGTAACTTAAATTCTCATGATGGAGCTCCTCTTTTGAGCAGTGACGTGGGTGACACTCTCAAGAGTTCATGTGCTGATTTCCTGTCTGATGGTTTTGTCAGTCCTCTGGACAGTAATGACAGGAAATCAGTTAAAATATATCGTGATACAGGTGCTTGCCAATCCCTTATGCTGACCAGTGTTCTAGGCTCTAATGTTAATTCCTCTGATGAAACTGTAATCTTACAAAGTGTAGGGAATAATTACTTCTCTGTCCCTCTGTGCAGAGTGAATTTAGAGTCTGTTTTTGTTAATGGTTCCGTTATGGTTGGGTTGGTTGAGACACTCCCAGTGCCAGGTGTAACTTTCTTACTTGGAAATGATATTAGTGGAAGTCAAGTGTGTCCAGCTCCTCAGTTGTCTAGTGAGCCAGTGGCTGCGACCCAGGATTGTGGTGTCCCTGATGTGTTCTCTGCATGTGCTGTCACTAGAGCTAAGTCTAAAGTTACTGGTGACTTAGAGGATAATGATGATGATGATGTTATCCTAGCTGACACTTTTCTTGCTAATTTGGACCACTCACCAGATGAGGCAGTACCCCGCAGTGTTGATAATTTGTCTCGTCAAGAGTTGGTTCAGTTGCAGGTTGCTGACCCTGAGTTGAAAGGTCTAGCTAACTCTGCTTGCAGTGAGGAAGAGTCAGCCGGTGCTTCTGCTTGTTATTATATAAAGTCAGGAGTACTTATGAGGAAGTGAAGACCCCCAACAGCATCAGCCGACTGTGAATGGGAGGTTGTACATCAAGTTGTCATCCCTCGTGTTTGTAGGCAGGATATCATTAGAGTGGCTCATGATTCCAGTTTGGCAGGACACCTTGGAGTGAGGAACACTGTGGCACCCATTTTGAAACACTACTGGCCAGGTATCTTCAGGGATGTTTCTTGGTTTTGTAAGTCATGTCACACCTGTCAAGTTGTGGGGAAGTGTAATCAGACCGAAAAGGTTGCACCTCTAGTTCCCATTCCTCCTTTTGAGGCGCCATTCACCCGTGTGTTGGTGGATATTGTGGGCCCTCTTCCTAAGACTTCTTCAGGATTTTCTTATGTGTTGACCCTGATTGATATGGCTACTCGTTATCCTGAAGCCATTCCACTTAGAAATATCTCAGCAAAGAACGTGGTTAAGGAAATGCTAGGATTCTTTACCAAGTTTGGTCTGCCCAAGGAGGTACAGTCAGACCGGGGAAGTAATTTCATGTCAAATGTTTTCAAGCAGTCTCTGAAAGAGTTGGGCATCACCTAGATCACGTCTTCAGCTTACCATCCCCAGACCCAAGGAGCGTTGGAGAGATATCATCAAACACTCAAATCGATGCTCAAGAAATACTGTTTGGAACATCAGAAAGACTGGGATAAAGGTCTTCCATTCGTTGTATTTGCCGGAAGAGAATCTCCAAATGAATCACTGGGCTTCTCACCTTTTGAACTACTGTTTGGCCATGAAGTAAGAGGACCCCTTAAGTTACTCAAGGAATGCTGGCTGTCGGAGGAAGATGACGTCAACCTGCTGGAGTATGTGATGAAGTTCAAAGAACGGCTGTCCACTGCTTTACAGCTGGCGAGAGAGAATTTAGGAGCTGCTCAGAAGATGAGGACTTGGTATGATAAGAAGTCCAGGTCACGCCACTTTCAGCCAGGAGATCAGGTTTTGATTCTGCTACCGGTGCATGGGCAACCTCTTTAAGCCAAGTTTAGTGGTCCTTATTTCGTGGAGAAGAAACTCAGTGATGTCAACTATATCATCGCCACACCAGATCATAGAAAGAACAAGCAACTTTGTCACATCAACATGCTAAAGTTATATCACGGGCGGGACGAAAATAACCCAGTCTGCACTGTAGCTGTTCCACCCGAGTCTGCAAGTGAAGTTCTCCCATGCAGCATGAGCCTGAGTGATAATTTGGGGAAGAATCCTGATATCATGAATGATCTCCAGATTAAGCTTTCTCATCTACCTCCCGAGGAAAGGCAGGAGTTTTCGGCATTACTGCAGGAGTACCCGCAAGTGTTCCGTGCCACTCCAGGAAGAACCACTGTGTTGATGCATGATGTCGATGTTGGAGATGCAAAGCCAATTAAATTGCCTCCTTACCGTGTGAACCCAGTGAAAGTTCCTCTCATCGAGAAGGAGCTTGGCTACCTGTTGGACCACAAGATGATTGAGCCCTGTCAGAGCGAGTGGAGTTCTCCTGTCACTCTAGTCCCTAAGACAGGTGGGTCACAGCGGCTTTGCATCGACTGCAGATGTGTTAATCAGATAACCAAAACAGACACTTACCCTCTCCCTCACGTGGAAGATTGCATAGACAAGATCGGAAAGGCTAGGTACATAAGTAAGTTTGATTTGTTAAAGGGATACTGGCAAGTAACTATGACTGAACGTGCTAGGGAGATCTCATGTTTTGTAACACTAGGAAAGACTTTTGCATGTTCTGTAATGCCATATGGTATGAAGAATGCACCAGCCACATTTCAGAAGCTCATGAATGTTGTAACAGAGGGTTTGGCAGGGTGTGTTGTTTATATTGATGATGTATTAATCTTCAGTGACAACTGGAAAGATCAACTATGCCATGTCAGTAAATTTCTTGAGCGTTTGGTTCAGGCTAATCTTGTAACTAATTTATCAAAGTGTAAGTTTGGTGAAGCTAAAGTTCAGTACCTTGGGTACGTAATTGGTGATGGACATGTTGCACCACCAGGAGCTAAGGTTCAGGTTATAAGTGATCTTTCCATACCTAAAAGTAGGAAAGAGCTACAAAGATTTTTGGGAATGGTAGGTTATTACAGGAGATTTGTTTTTAACTTATCAATTCTTGTATCACCACTTACAGACCTACTGAAAAAGGGAGTTAAATTTGTCTGGACTGATAACTGTGAATCCTCTTTCAACAGACTTAAAGCTATCCTATTAAGTCAGCCAGTGCTCGCTACTCCAAATTTTGCCAAGCCTTTTAAGAAGGCTGTTGATGCAATTGATACAGGAGCTGGGGCTGTTTTGCTGCAAGAGGATGATCAGGGTATTGAACACCCTGTATCTTATTACAGTAAGAAGTTCACTCCACCTCAAAAGAACTACTCAACTATTGAGAAAGAGCTTTCGGCCTTGATTTTGGGTTTACAGCATTTTTCATTTTATTTGTGTTCTGGTTTTGACCCCACAGTCATTTATACCGATCATAACCCACTGAAATTCCTTAGTAAGTTTAAAAATAAAAATCAGAGATTGACAAGATGGAGTCTACTTCTTCAGGAGTATTCATTTGACATCCAATATGTCAAGGGGAAAGAAAATGTTATTGCAGATTGCTTATCTAGACTTTAGACAGATTGTTTTAGAGTAATAAGAAATTTCTTTTGTAAATTTCTTTTTCTTTGTGGGGAGATGTTATATAGCCTATGATTTCATCATCCTTTGTGTAATTCTAACGTACAGTATGCTGCATGTTTGATCACGAGCGTGTTCTACCTCACTCCCCCCTTCTACCCTTATAGTAAAGTAAGTCATTCTTTCTGTTGTTCAGAGCAGGATTGTCAACTCTTTGTCCCCTATGGCTTCATTTGCGCATCCTTCTTACAAGTTGTATCAAGCTCTGCCGGTCCCTATATAATGAGCTCAGTCTCTGCATTAATTGCCACTTAGATCTACTCCTCATTTTGCTCACATCTCTGTCCTCTCCTGTACAGTTGTTATTATTGTGAATGCTCAGGAAGTCTCCAGCCATCTAGCAGCTGTGTAATTTGAGTATAAGTGTTATTACATTTTGTTCTTGTACTGTATAGCATAAGGTGTTGATTCGTAGGCCTAGTAAAGTTTTTGTAATTCATATTGTCAGCCAGTGGTAATAATATTTTGTATCTGTAATAATATATCTTGCATTCACTGAGTATTATCTGATTTTCTCATTTTATCAGGGCTGACTTAGATAAATTTACTCTTGCTAATTTCGTGTTAATAGAGGCTATTGCAGTTAACCATATATTTAACCTGTTTTTTGCCATTACATTATCCTTATGAGTTCTGAATGTTTTGTTGTTAGTTTGAGCATTAAACTTTAACTTGTAATTTTATCTAACTCTTGTTTTGAACCTGGAACTTTACGGGACAGTAGTGATTTTTAGTATTCTCACTTAAAGTGTACATTATCTTTCTCTGTTCCGTAACAATATATATATATATATATATATATATATATATATATATATATATATATATATATATATATATATATATATATATATATATATATATATATATATATAGGCCTATACACACACACACACACACACACACACACACACACACACACACAGGTCATATTCAACATAAATACACTTTATTTAGTCTTCTCATATTGCACACAAAATGCATGGGATAGCTCTTTTTTAGTGCTGCAGACTGCATAGGACATTCCCCCAATTGTGAGGATCTTTACATCCTCGACGTGGCCCCCCCCTTCAGTTTTCTCTCAAGCCCCTCACAAATACTGATTAGAAAAAGAAATGCTTTGGTGCTGCCCGTTTATTATTAATGCCTACAACTGTCAGTAAGAATGTATATTTTGTTACACATAAATGGGATGGATATCACTGTTTGCTTTCAATCAGTCGATTAAGTCGAGGTTTGGTTACTGATAACGCACGTCTCACATCTGGGACCTCATCCGACAGGCTTCTGCTTTTACTTTTATGAGTAGAAGGGTGGAGAAACCAAATTCACATAAATATGTTGTGGAAAACAGGAAGAGGAATCTAAGCATGATTTCACTAACTTTTGGATATGACTGATGCATGGAGAACAGAATACAGTCAGAGATTTTTCTTCATAAAGGTCTCTGGCAGCAGAATCATTCCTGAGGTCAAGGAATTCGTCCTGAACATCATCAGGAATGGCAGCAATATCAAGATTGTCAGAAAAGGATTCCTCATCAATTTCCCTTCTTCATCCTTGAATTCTGGGAAGTATATTTTGAGCTCCCTTTCCAAGGATTTCAAGTGCTGAATTATTTCACGTTTGAGTGATGGGTCAAGTAAATGTTTCTCTTCAGTCTCGTCTCGGACAGCTGAAAGGTTCTCAAACATTGCAATATTTTCTGCACTCACTTTCCTTTGCCAGTCCTGGAGTTCAGCAAGAAATGTACACATACAGTACAACATGACGTGAAATATATTTCTCTCCCTGCCGTGTAGACTGAGATTCAGCCTGTTTAGCTGCTCCGTAATGTCGGCCAGGTATGCAGGATGTGACTCCTACAACGCCTGGTTGAAGAGGTTTAACAGACCATCCTTCCCTTTTATTTCCAGGAAAAGTTTCAGTTCTCTCCGAAGCTCAAATACTCTATTCACAACTTGCCCTTGGACAGCCTTCGTACTTTGGAGTAAAGGAGGAGGTATTCATGCTCTGAATCCATGCCTTCACAGAGTTTTCTAAAAGGCGAGAGTTCAGATCTCCTATCCTCACAAAGATGCCACATTAACCACTGCTTCCAGGACCTTGCAAAGAGAATCAGAGAGCGTTTTTGAACGCTAGTGTAAGACGATGGATCATAAAATGCACCACATTCTCATTCACAGCTGTTTCCTTGACATGCTTCTGTTGTCCTGAATTTGATCCCAGCATCGCCAGAACCCCATTAGTACAGACGCCACAACAGTTTCCCCAGGCTGTTCCGTTAGCTGTGAAGAATGAAGTCTTCTTTTCCATCACATCCAAAGTTTTTGTGGTAGTTTCAGGCTGTGTACAGAACAGATATTCATCTTGGATGTCAAGAACGAATACGTGCCAAACAAACAGAAGTAGTTGTGCACAAGAACTCACATCCGTTAACTCATCCAACTATACTGCACGCATACCAGTTGGAGACAATTTAGTTCCTATATCACTTGTTCCATGATACCAGCTGACATTTCACTAATTCTCCATTTCACTGTGTCGTTTGACAAGGAAATCTGCTGAACCTTATGTGCACTTGTCTCTCCAAGAACTCACTTGACCATCTTTACAGCACACGGCTTAAAGTTTCACGAACCATGTGGATCTTTTTCTTCCTTGCTATTTCAAGGGAAACCTCAGATGATGCCTGTAATACGCTTATTAAGTTCTGTTGTTATAAAGCACCACTCCCATCCAGTCTTTATTTTCCCAAATTCTGTTCATGGCGCTTGAAGAAACTGGGATCTTTCTCCTCATACTAAAGGTGGATTGTCGTCAGATGATGCTTCAACTTACCAGGCCTCGTGGAATCATTCCCCAATACTTTGAAATAGAAAACACTGAGATTTCTCGATGCCTTCAGCAAGAATTGATGTAAATCTTTGGTTAACCCGAGGCGTCCCGTCGACGTACGCAACACTGGCTGCCATAGCAGGTCTATATTGTAAGAAAGCCAAACAGACAGAAATAGACGATTGATAAAGTTTAAAATTATGTGACCACTTGCACCAAAGTGATTTAATTCACTACACTGATTTAAAATCAGTGTCGAAAGAAGTTGCCGGCGTCAAATGACTTTCACCAAATTAGCATGGTTTATCTTTAACTGCACCCAACTGAATGAAATTTTATGCAGTACAAGGTCACTGGTTTTCAGTATTTGATATTTTTGCAGACAATACTGCATTCATTTGTTCATTATTTTTGGTTTCGAATAAGTCAGAATGAGTTTCGATAATGAAACTTTCGAGGTAATAACGTAAATGGTACACTGGCGGTCAAAAGTTCTGTCCTGATCCCAGGCACAACATGAATCTCTACCAAATGAGGTTCGAACAACGGTGCTTCGGGAGGAGGGGGTTGTGAGGTGCCGGGGCGGCAGGAGACGGGGTCAGTGGGAGGGATTCAGTGTCCAGATCCATGGGATGATAAGTAACCACTATTGCCATGATCTCAATATGATTTACTGATTAGGTTGGGCTGTGATATTGAAGACTTACAATAATATGAGTATGGTCAAGTATTCCATGAGACTTTGGAATACGTGAATGTCAGCCTTGGTATACTCGTAGTGATTTTCAGCCACTGCATTTCAGTGCTGGAGGAAACGGACAGCACGAAATGATGAGGTTAAGCAGATTATAGAATTATCCCAAACTACTTACTTCGATCAAAATAAGCAGCTCTGGTTATTTTGTTTTATTTCCCTGTATCTCCACCCCTTTCTCTTACATCTTTATCTACATTCCACCCATTCTCACCCTTCCTGTCAAACTCCTACCTCCTTCCTCCCCCTTCCTTACCTCTCTCCGCCTACTCTTGCTCTTCATACCTACTTACTCCCTCCCCTGAGGGTCCATGGACCTCCTGTTTAGGTCCATTGCTATATGTGATCTAAAAATCAGTGGTAGTGGAAAGTTTACCTTTACTACGTATACCACGACATTCATTGCATAAATATTATCTGGAGACGGTCAAACCAGAATTGCTCGTAGCCTATTGATCATCAGAATAAACACTCATTTTCCAAACTTTCCATTATTCATTGCACGAATATATATATATATATATATATATATATATATATATATATATATATATATATATATATATATATATATATTCGTGCAATGAATAATGGAAAGTTTAGAAAATGAGTATTTATTCTGATAATCAAGAGGCTACGAGCAATTCTGGTTTGACCGTCTCCAGATAATATTTATGCAATGAATGTCGTAGTGTACGTAGGAGCAGCCGTGGCTCAGTGGATTAGAGCGTTCCGCTCTGACCGAAGGTCGGAGGATCGAATCCACCCAAGGGTCATTGGTAGACATCAGGAAGGGCATCCGGTCATAAAATGCTACACGCTCCAGTCCAAAAGTCCTCTACCCAGGGGCAACGCCTTACCACTTCGGGGATACCTGGCGTACAACGCCTTACCACTTCGGGGATACCTGGCGTAAAACCACATTATATATATATATATATATATATAATATTAATAGATATAGATAGATAGATATTGATATATGTACTGTATATATCATCATCATCATCATCCGGACCTCCAGTTCCACCCTACGGCAGGATCAGAAGTAGCAGCCACCAGGCAGCCCAAGTCTGCCCAGTGCCCAGTCCAATGGACCACGGTTTCATTCAATCATTTAAGCCTCCGGAATCCTGGCTCTACCTGATACGCCAAAAACATTCACCATATTTTGTAGCTTAACTTAAAAGTATCCGATATATATATATATATATATATATATATATATATATATATATATATATATATATATATAAGTATTGCAATTTATCATGGATGGCAAGAATGTGGCAATGGTAGGAAGATAAAGCCCCATAATTATGTAGTGATATGACATGGGTGGTTGTTCAAAACACACACACACACACACACACACACACACACACACACACACACACACACACACACACACACACACACACACACACACACACACACACACACACACACACACACACACAGAAAGTTGTTGTTTTGAATGTAGACGAGAGCGGCAGTGCAAGATGGTTTTACCAGTTATTTTGCAAAAACAATGAAGTATGAATAGTCTAAGACTGCAGTACCAACTATTGCATTATTTGATATTCAATGTAGGAATAGCAGAGAGGCTCTGTAATGAAATGGGTGAATGGAAGAATGCAAACGATCCTGAGCATTTCCCTCCGTGGCCGTATCATCGGGATGTGGGAAGTGGGAAAATCATCTAGAGAAGTTGCCCTCGTCACAGGTGTCTCTGTCAGGACTGTGAATCGATGGATTTGTCGGTGGCAAATGGAGTTGCCCAGTGAAGACAAAGCCTCGCAGTGGAAGAATTTGGGTTCTCACCGACAAGATGTCGCCCGTATTGCGGACATGGTAAACGAGCAGTCAAAGTGTTCAGCAGTTCAGGTTGTTCGGACATTAAAGTTTCCAAGCGATCAGCGGACGACGAGAAGACGCATTCACGAGATTGGCAGTCACTGTTACAGGATGGCCAAGAAATAAAAAACTCTCCCAAACCAGTAAAGAGTGTATACTAGGCTTTGCTTTACAGCATGAAGGAGCAGACGTAGATTTTTTAAACATTAATATTTTCTGATGAGAAATGCTTCATGCCGGTAGAAGCAGGGGCTCGAACGTGCTGGAGACTATTAAACACACAGTATGAGATGAAAAATATATAGAAGGCCAAAAGTGGTCGGGTGAACCTTTCATTTGGGGGATGGATGTGGGCCAGCGGACCTGGAGAATTGACGAAAATAGAAGGAAGATTTACAGGGCAAAAATACAGTGACGTGTTAGAAAACGTTTTATTGCCACCCGTGCAAAATATGTCAGTCCCACTTCCTCATCCTATTAGACCTGTTCACAGTGTTAAAGGATTGGTTAAATCAACACTCGCAAGTGGAAGTCCTCGATTGGCCCTCAAATGGTCGTGATCTAAACCCAATCGAGAATTTATGGGCCATTATGTGGGTGAAGAAAAAAGCTTCAAGCTGTAGAAGGTAAAGCCCTTGAGGTTTGGGAGTCTGTGAGGAGCCGTCCAAATATTTGTCATAATTTAGTGACATCCCTACCCAGGTGGGTTGATGAAGTTGTTCAAGCTCAAGGTGGTTGGACCTTGTAGGCTACTGACGTGTTTGCATCCTTTAATTGCTTGATGATGTAATTTTCTTTGAGTCCATATGAGGTATCTTTCATAATGAAAAGTAATATCGTATGCATTCTATGTGTATATATTGTAGGCAATGATTTACCAAATGCTTGGCTTTATGTTTGTTAATATCACCCTTATGTTTCCTAGGTTACTATAAATTAGTGTAATTATATATGAATGTGTTTTTCTTAATACAGTCAAGGTGAGTTACTTGTATATGTAATTAGTAATATGCCAATTTTATATCATAAATACACTAACTACTTTACTGTGTGTCACTAATAGTGTGTGATTGATATAAAAGCATTTGTTTAACTCATGTGTTTCAATTTCCTCTAAATTAAAATTTGCCAATATATTTTCTAACTTCATCCCGAGCACTTTCTCCCAAAACTGATTGAAATGACCAGGCTTTTGCCATTAAGTCCTTCCATAGTTGAAGGGACTCAAAATAACGGTGGTATACCTGAAAATGTGGTATGAATTACAACCTTATTAAAGACAGAAAAGTATGACCAGAAAATACACTGAAAAGTTAAACATCCAATGATAACTGACGACTGGCCCCTCTACAAAGAAAGCAACTAGTCACAGTTATGCAAACGATGATTTAAAAATTGAAATTCAAACTGATTGCTTCTACGCTGAGAGGACTGAGAAACATCAGAGCACTTGTAAAAAATTGTCACGCGGAGTATATAGTTATCTGTATATCATGCTGTTCGTACTTATTAGTTTAATATAACCTTATCATTGAATCATATTGAGATTATAGCAATATTGGTTACTTATCATCTCATGGATCTGGACACTGAATCCCTCCCTCTGACCCCGTATCCTGCCACCCCGGCACCTCACCCCCCCCTCCTCCCGAAGCATCGTTGTTCGAACCTCAGTTGATAGAGATTAATGTTGTGCCTGGGATCAGGACACAACTTTTGACCCTCAGTGTACAGCTACCTCCACTTCTAACGAGTATAGTGGGTGGTGTGTTTGGTGAAATGTGGCACCACTGTGTTTGTATACATCGTAGTAATAGTAAGTGAATGGGCAGGTCCGGCAGAGTTTCTCCTCCGCTCCAGTATCTAGTACCCACAGAAACAATGTTCTGTCAAGTCATACTCTGTCTGCAAATCCAAGTGTTTGCCACGTATGGTTAGTGAGAGGTAGTGAGAAAAACAAATACTGATGCCATTGGATCCCATTGCTTCTCTGACGGGAGATCACTGTGAGGCGAGATGGAATGGAGGGGAGGGGGGACAGGTGGTGGGGGCGCATGTATCGAAACTTTGTCGTGTTTCGTTTTGAAAGATGAAGGTTGTGATTATACAGATGTTCTGAGGTGATCTGTAACTCCGTATGCAATAACGTGTATTGGATGAATGTTGGAGTCTTAATGTTCGTCATACAGTGTGGTGAACAAGTGTAGCTGAGCATAAATGTTGGAAGGTGTGATGTCCCTTGTCTCGAATCGTGGTTCACCTGTGTCTGGTGTGTGTGTGACTCAACTGTTGTAACATTTTTGTGGATGAACCAGGGTGGCCTTAAGGGTACGTCCACACCAAGGTTACGTAACCTACGTAACAGTGACATGTTACAGTAACAATGTTACGTGAAGTTACTGCACGTTCCGGAACACTGTCAGGAACATTATTGCACACCCAGTGGTAGCTCTGGCCTGGTTACAGAACTCAATAAATGTTCCGGAACTGTTTCGAATTATACCATAACATGTTACTGTAACCTTGTTCCATAACACAAAGTTTCGGAATATTCGGCAGTGTGGACATACCCTAAATGATTCATGATTAAGCATGTGACACAGCGGTCATGCCATGTTGTGCATCATCCAGTCTGTTTTATTGTGAGGAAAAACAATCATTATATTCTCAAACTATGGTATAAGTAGATGTTCTGTTGCATAGGATTATAGCTACTTTGAGTGTTGGACAGCTATTGGCATGTTTTGCGAAAATGTTGTGCAGTCATCATACTGATGGATCACGCGGAGGTAATGACATACTGTATTTGCATAATGAATGCATATCTTGTATTATTAAAATTGAAATAACGGTGTTACGTGTGTCCAGGCCACAAATGATATCGTTTTCTTCGAGGTGCTATTTCATTAGTCTGGATAGCAGTGACAACAACCACAAACACTGATCTTCGTATATTATATTCTTTTTAAAACATTCATACATCAGTTTTCATACTAGTATTACACATTCAGGCCCTCCTCAGTTCCAGACGAATTTTACTATTTAATCGTGTGTCTACACCCACACACTGTTCCTCCAGGGGGATCAACGTTTCCTTTACCATGCATGTCTGTCGGTTGTCTGCCATTATAACGCAAGGATTTAGTATGTAGCCACGGCTACACAAAATATATCGGTGGCGTGGTGCTGCTGGAGAACGTAAAACTGCGTATAATCTACTTGTGTTTGTGCAGGGAGTCTGGTAATACACTTCACCGATTTATTCACGTTCCTGCCAAGATAGAAGCCAAAGTCTTGGTTTTGGTGACTATCCTGACTGAGCATTCATCACTCTTTGACCTCCCAGCAGTCTGACTGAGATCCTATTTTCAAGCAATATAAACATAAAGTAGTGGAGTGAACAAGGCAGTTTTATGATTGTGTAAAGTATAAAGTGTTTTATGCACCGTGTCATCATACAGGCTTATACAATATAATACAGCCAAGGATAAACTGGACCTACAGTATGACAGAGGTTGAGTGCTGCTGGAGCGTCCAAGTACACGTCAGCAACATTGGTGCACCAGCGCCTGGATGGTAAAACCCAACCACCGCCCTTTACGCAAATTACTCCCTGGTTCTGAAGCTACCCCACGCCATCCAGTAGATTTACACAAGGTCATTGATAATGCCAAAGTCTCGTCGTAGTGATGCGATATGATAAAGAAGTCAAAATCAGGTCTCGTTATCCATTATACGAGGAAGGATTAAATTTGTGTGTGTGTGTGTGTGTGTGTGTGTGTGTGTGTGTGTGTGTGTGTGTGTATGTGTGTGTGTGTGTGTGTGTGTGTGTGTGTGTGTGTGTGTGTGTGTGTGTGTGTGTGTGTGTGTGTGTGTGTGTGTGAGAGAGAGAGAGAGAGAGAGAGAGAGAGAGAGAGAGGCAGGCAGACAGACAGACAGACAGACTGGTGCATTCATGGTGTCATTACAAGTTGCTACAATACGATTTAATAATAGACTCAGGGAAGGATAGAGGGTCCTTGTCTCTGTAACAATGAATACTGGCTCGATACTATCCTTGCAATTTCAATGACATCAATGGACACATAGAATATCAACCGTAGGACAAAGGGAAGCAGAACCCAAAATATCATGAGGTATAATGTGCCCAGCACTATGGTGGTTTTGACTGCAGATGGGAGTCGAAACGTCGTTAAGGTATTGTTGTTTGGAGCCATCATACAGATTCATAATAACCTCTAGTTCGACAATAGATTTTGATAGTATGGATATCCGTGATGCCGTGTCCGATGACGCTGAAGATTGAAAAAGATATTCCCAAGGCAGTTAGAAATACAATAGAATATTTGGTAGGTAAAGGGGGAATTGAGGAGAGATTGGTCAGTGGGACGGGATACTAGGACAGGAAGGAAATGTTGCGGCAATAGAGAGGGTGGGAGGGCTTGACAATCCAGCATGGTGGCAAGGTGTGTTTCGAAGTGAACTGTTATGGAGTGCGAGCGAGTGAGGAGGTGAGCAGGTGGGAGTAGGGTCATCACCAACATCTGTGATGTTTGGTGTTGGTATGGGATTTATTGCTCCCACTGGATGAACAGGTTGTGAGTGTAGACGCACCATTAAATAGTATAATGCATCTGGAGAGAGAGTGAGAGAGAGAGAGAGAGAGAGAGAGTCTCTCTTTCGTTATATATATATATATATATATATATATATATATATATATATATATATATATATATATATATATATATATATATATATATATATATATATATATATATATATATATATATATATATATATATATATATATATATATATATATATATATATATATATATATATATATATATATATATATATATATATATATATATATATATATTGTATATCTCTCTCTCTCTCTCTCTCTCTCTCAAATAGCCTGTAAACGAGGAGGCTTGTTATGCTTACACGGTCACAGGTGGGTGCTGTGAGGCTACCGTCACCGTAGAAAGACACCCATGGAGACAAGGACCACCCTATCTTTCCCTGGGTCTATTATGTGGCATTGTAGCAACTTGTTATGACACTTTGAATGCACCAGCCTCTCTCTCTCTCTCTCTCTCTCTCTCTCTCTCTCTCTCTCTCTCTCTCTCAAATTTCCTGCCCTTTCTCGTGTAAAGGGTAAAGATACCTGATATTGACTTACTTATCATATCGCATCACTACGACGAGATTACAGGCTTATCAGTGACCTTGTGTAAATCTACTGGATGACGTGGGGCAGCATCACAACCCGGGAGTATTGTGCCTAAAGGGTGATGGTTGGGTTTTACCATCCAGGTGCTGGTGCACCAATGTTGCTTACGTATACTTGGATGCTCCAGCAGCACTCAGGTCCTGGCAGCACTCAACCTTTATAATACTGTAGGTCCGGCTTATCCTTGGCTGTGATATATATACTGTATAAGCCTGTATGATGACAGGGTGCATAAAACACTCTTTCCTTTACATATAAAATTGCATTGTTCATTGCACTACTTAATGTTTCCATTAGCTGAAAACGGGACCTCATTCAGACTGCTGGGAGGTGAGTGTTCAATGGTCAGTCAGTATAGCCACCAAAACGGTGACTTTGGCTTCTATCTTGGCATGAGTGTAAACAAGTCGGTGAAGTGTATTACCAGACTCCCTGCACAAACACACATAGACTATATGCAGTTTTCCACTCTCCCAGCCGCACCACGCCACTGACATATTTTGTGTAGCCGTGGCCACATACTAAAAACTTGTGTTATAATGGCTTACAACGGACAGACATGCATAATGTTGCCAGTGGTGCAGTTCGTTATATGTCCGTTTATCACACACAAACGTTGCAGACGTCATCAACTGTGTTAACATGGATCTGGATTGGCCAGCTGCATTACTGGACCCATGCACAAACAAAGCTAGACTACGCAATATTCCTAGTAAAACCACACCACCGAAATACCTCTGCAACGGTGAATACTGGCCCGATACTGTCCTTGCAATTTCATAACAGACAATGGACACACATAGTATATCGATCGTAGGACAAAGGGAACTAGGACCCAAAATATTATGATGTGTACTGGTTACCGGGCACTGTGATGGTGGTGATTGTAGATGGGAAGCGAAACTTCGTTATGGTATTGTTGTTTGAGCCATCCATGATCTAAGTAGGGGAGGTCAGCCAGACAGCACGGAATCCCTGCCTGCATGACGTCACATGCACCCCACTGCCTTCCCAATCCTGGCTTTCAAGGCTAGCTGGCTGGCGTCCACCTGGCCGTGCTGTTTGAGATTCGACCACACTGCTTCATTCATAGTTTCATCTCTCGCACAATATATTTTATGTCTTTATAACCATCTACCATGACCATAGTCAATACGTCAATAAATCACATTATCATCTGCCTGTAACATTCCACAGCAGGACTTAATACCTGCTTCTCCTATCTATCTGTCTATATTTTTTTCTTTTATACTTAATTGCACCTTCCCACCAAGGTGGGGTAGCGATACGACTAAGGAAAACAAAATAACACAAAAACCTCCACACATAAATACACATTCGATCACATTCGCACTCATCTATCTATCTATATCTATATCTATCTATCGGTCTATGTATCTGTCTGTCTATATCTATATCTATCAAACTACCTATCTATCTATCTATCTATATAAACGCGAGCAACGTTTATGACGGCTCTTAAACGGATAAATGAAGAGATCAATGCTAACAGACAAGAGCAAGGAGACAGCGCAGAATGGGACAAGCTGAACCCGCTCACCAGAGGGCTGATGTGACATCACGCGGTCTCACGCGGCGGGCTGTTTGGCTGACCTCCCCTACTTAGATCATGGAGCCATCATGCGATATTCATAATAACCTCAAGTTTGACAATTGATTTTGATAGTACGAATACCCATGATGCTGTGTCCGATGACGCTGAAGATTGAAAACAATAATCCCAAGGCAGTTAGAAATACAATAGAATATTTGGTAGGTAAGATGGGACTTCAGGAGAGGGGCAGTAGGAGAGGAAGGAAATGTTGCAGGAACAGAAAGGGTGAGAGGGCTTGACCATCCTGCTTGGTGGCATGGTGTGTGTGGAAGCGAACTGTTATGGAGCAGTAGGGAGTGAGGAGCTGGGCCGGTGGGAGTAAGGTCACCACCAATATATGTGATGTTTGGTGTTGGTATGGGAAATATTGCTTCCACTGGATGAACAGTGTGTGAGTGTAGACACACCATTAAATAGTATAATCCGTCTGGAGGTAAGGGGGGCTTGAATGTGTAATACTTTCTGTATATGAAAACTAATGTATGAATGTTTTAAAGAGAATACAATAAACGATGATCAGTGTTTGTGGATGTTATGTCACAAGTAACCCGGCAAATGAAATAGGAACTCGAGGAAGGCGACATCATTTGCGGACTGAACATCAGTAACACCGTTATTTAAATTATTAAAAAATACAAGATATGCATTCATTATGTAAATACAGTATCTCATTACCTCCACATGATCCATCAGTATGATGACTGCACAACATTTTCGCACAACAAGCCAATAGCTGTCCAACACTCAAAGTAGCTATAATCCTATGCAACAGAACATCTACTTATACCCTAGTTTGAGAATATAATGATTGTTTTTCCTCACAATATAACAGACTGATGATGCACAACATGACATGACCGTTGTGTCGCATGCTTAATCATGAATCATTAAAGACCACCCTGGTTCAGCCACAAAAATGTTACAGCAGTTGAGTCACGCACACTAGACTCAGATGAACCACGATTCGAGACACCGCACATCACACCTTCTAACATTTATGCTCAGCTACACTTGTTCACTACACTGTATGACGAACATTAAGACTCCAACATTCATCCAATGCACGTTATTGCATACGGAGTTACAGATCACCTCAGAACATCTGTATAATCACATCCTTCATATTTCAAAACGAAACACGACAAGGTTTTGATACATGCGCCCCCACCACCTGTCCCCCCTCCCCTCCGTTCCATCTCGCCTCACAGTGATCTCCCGTCAGAGAAGCAATGGGATCCAATGGCGTTAGTATTTGTTTTTCTCATTACCTCTCACTAACCATACGTGGCAAACACTTGGATTTGCAGACAGAGTATGACTTGATGGAACATCGTTTCTGTGGGTACTAGATACTGTAGCGGAGGAGAAACTCTGCCGGACCTGCCCATTCACTTACTATTACTACGATATAAACAAACACAGTGGTGCCACATTTCACCAAATACACCACTCGCTGTACTCATTAGAAGTGGAGGTAACTGTACTGTACCTCTACTGCAACTGAAGCAAAATTAGTCTGGCATCATAATAACTATTAAATTCTTAGAATTCTCCGCGCGTGGTAGCTGGGTTCCGTCGCCGTCTTTACGTATGCAAAGGTAATACAAATTCATAGTTACACCGTAAGAAAACAATGTGAAAAATCGTTTGAAATTGGTAAATGCAGCATTACGTTATAACACTGTAACAAATTTTGATAGTAAACAGTAAAAGCCTAATGCAAAAAAAAAAAAAAAAAAAAAGAAAAAAAAAAAGGCGGAAAGGCGTCAAACGCAACAAAAGTAACACAAGATACCTTATATGAATGTGTAATAATCCAAAAACATCAGTAAGTATAAGAAAGTGGCAAAAAACGAATATGGTTTTAAATTTGTGGCCGACCCTACCCAGCATTAAAATTTCACCCTGTAGTAAACTTCAAGTCAGAGCAGCTAAATCTGCACTGAAATCAGGTTTGGTAAGAGCCGTCTGATTTTAACATAACACGGTGAATTTCTTCAGTATTAAATTTAAATCAGTTTGTTTGGTGAAAGTGAATTAACTGAACTTCATCATATATTTAAAATCAGTGCTGTATTTTATTTCTGCAAGTGGCCAATAACATTTAAAAAAATAATGAATGAGAAAATGAACAGAAATGAAATTACAGAATATGTGAGAGCAAATGAAAGGAGAAGGTGTGATAGGGCGACCACCAGTGGGCTGGAAAGGAAGAGTGGAGGTATATGCATAAACCATAAGATTATATCCATATCCACTATAGGTAGATAGATAGACAGAAAAGCAAAACAAATATAAGTCAATATGACAATACTAATATCAATTAAATATCTCATAAGTAACTCTAGAATACTGAACAGAAAAAAAGTACTGTAGATATTTCTCACAAACTTACTGTACATCTGCAGGCACCAACTGGGGTCGTGGCCGAGAGGGAGGTTATATGCACCCCGTACACAGGCCTAAGACTGTTGAAAGGATCTCTTCCGTAGAGGCGAGTAGGACTTTATATACTGTATGGTTTGCTCGACATCCAGTTCTCCTCAGCCATCTTAGAATCAGATGTGTACACCAGCGCTCTGCATTACTAAGTGTTTTAACAAGTTTGAGTGAATATTGGTGTGAAAGAGAATAGATCAGTGTTATAAAGAGTCCTAGACATATTACCCCCGTGTAAAAAATTATAATATCTTGCGTGCAGAAGTTTTTGAGTGTGTTGAAAGTGTAAATCGTTAGCTTGTCCCATTGTTTACATTTCATTCCCACCCTCTGTAGGCCTATCGTTTTCCCACATTTGTATTTTTATCTCAGTCATAATATAGTTTATTTTCCCGCAGATCAAGGTCAGTTAGAACGATATCATAGCAAGTAGATTATCTTTTTTCACTAGTAAATGGTGTTAGTGTATTAAGAGTTGTATTCACAAACGAGCTCTCTGTGTGGACTGTGTTTTCCTATCACCTGTGTACGTCTTAGCACTGTAAAGTTTAACAACAATTAAATGAGTTGCTTGCTGTTTAAATGCAAGTGAACAACATTGCCTTTTTTATAGAGTAACAACTGCGTGTTTGATGGTACACCAGTGAAATAGTTTATACACTATAAGCAATAGTTCACTGAGTGAAGCTGTTTTATTTTGATTTTCCCTTCATTCTGTTGTTGTTATTTTTTTCCACTGAATCAGTTTATGGTGTATTTCTACATTTCATGGTAAGATAGATTGTACCATAGCAAGTAGATTTTCAATTCTTTTTACACTGGTAAAGGAATTCAGGGTAAGTTAGGTCATACCATAACAAAAGATTTTCTGTTCTTTTTACACTGGTACATGACTTCTGGTAAATTAGGTTATTCCATAGCAAGTAGATTTTCTATTCTTTTTACACAGGTAAAGGAATTCATGGTAAGTTGAGTTGTACCATAGCATTTAGATCTTCTATTCTTTTTACACTGGTAATGAATTCATGGTAAGTTAGTTTAGATTATACCATAGCAAGTCGATTTTCTATTTTTACACTGGTAAAGGGAGATAGTATATAGAAAGTAAGTGGATCTCCCTAGAAGTTCAATATTTCATCTATAGAGAATATTATCCATTTTTAATATCATCCCTCAGCTGTGTACCAGTATTATTTTTTATTTTTGTGATATTTTGGAAATACTGTATAGCTGCAAAATGCCATCTTGACTGAAGGTCTGCCAGGAATGTACTGGTCGTTTTGCACCTCAGTATTTTTCTGATAACTTTTCGACACTTATGTGCAAACTATGCATCATGAGAAGAGATCTTGAAAATTGTTTAGCCGAATCACAGAGAAATTACAGGGAACTCAAGGCAGAGTTTGAGATACTGAAAGAGTTCGTAGCAGCAAACGTAGGAGTCAGTGACAGCATTCCAGAAGGAAGACACTTACAAACTGAGCTTATACAAGTCCCCGCCCATCATGCAGGTACAAATGATAGTGAACTGGTATTTTCCTCACCCAGCGATTCAGTACTTTCCTCGCCAAGCAAAGTCCCCTTTACTGTGGTAAGAAATGGCACAAAACCCGTTAAAGGTACGAGGAAGCACCTTCCCATAACTACATACAATCGCTACCAGATCCTTGCCGAAGCAATTGATGAATCAGAAAAAAACAAGGCTTATTGGGGAGTCTATTGTACGCAGTCATCTGGAGGAAATTTGTGGATGCGCCCCCAGTAGGAGAATGAGGTACTGTTTTCCAGGAGGTGGACTATGTGATATCACAGAAGCCTGTGATGAGGTCACAACAGATGCAAATGATAAAACTCTATACTTTATCCATGTTGGTACGAACGATCTGAAGTCCAATACATCGAAGGAATTGCTAGCAATGTATCATGAAATGATCAAACGATTTAAAACTAAGTCTACTAATGTAATAATATCTGGTATATATACTCCCAAGGATCAAGGCAGAATAGTTTTTATGATAAGGCCTTCAGCACAAATAACCATCTCAAATCTCTCTGCACGGGAGGAGTTGACCTTGTTAATCTGTGGGACCAGTTTTTATGGGCAACATACTCTGTTCCAGAAAGATGGTCTCCATTTGTACTCGGCAGGAGCGGCACGGCTAGGTAGACTTATATGCGATAAAGTTGTCCTCTTCAGATAAAAAAACGCAGAACGTCCAGGAGCAGTAAACTCAACGTGAATACCCACGAAGTCATTTTAGCAACTGTCTGGGGCAGAATTAGAGTCTGCTACGTAAATGCACACAGTCTACACAACAAGTTTTAGGATTTGAAATCTCTTATTTACCTAGAAAATTATGACATTCTTGGCATCACAGAGTCCTGGATTAACACATCTGATCGTGCCTTTTTATCAGAATATTCAGTAACAGGGTACAATATTTTCAGCTGTGAGCGACCACACCAAGCTGGTGGCAGTGTTTTACAATATGTGAAAACCAGCCTCCACCCCCTTGTGCTATCCAAACCCAGTATTACCAACATAGATGCCAGTTACGTTCAGCTGAGTATTAATTCGCACAAAATATATGTCTCGTCTATCGTCCTCCAGCACAGTCAGCTAAGACAGATGAAAAACTTTATGATCAAATTGCAGAAATTTGTTGTCAAAAGGATAGCGTAATTTTCGGAGACTTTAATCTACCAGTAACAAAGTGGGGTGAACCGCTAACGGCACACTCAGGAAAAGAGCTTTATATGAATCTTCAAGAAAGTGCCCTTTCCCAACACAGAGAATACCCAACGAGAGGAAACAATATCCTAGACATCATCTTAACTTGAAATGATAATCTAGTCAACAACGCTGAAATCGGACCTGAGTTTAGTTTCAGTGATCATCGAATTATACAGTTTAATATTCCTGCTGAAAATGTTAAAGAAACAGAGAGCAAAGAAAAGGTCGCGGACTATTGCAGAGCGGATTTCACCAGGCTTAGAGCGTTACTTGGAACTACAGATTGGAATGAAATGTCTGAAACCGATGAGACAAATCAAGTATGGAAAATATATTATACACCAAAAAATTTAATGAAGCAGTAAGGTCATGTGTGCTACTACGTAACAGGCATCCAACTGGTAATAGTAAACTAAAGTGGTGGTCCAGTGAATTTAAAAGGAACTTAATAGCCAAACAACAGGCATACAATAAATATAAAAGTATACAAAATAATGATGATAAATTACAGTATGAAAATCGACGCTGCATATCGAAGACTTATTAAACTAAGCAAAAGAGCACTGGAGATCCATATTGCTAATCCGTGCAAATCAAATCCTTTACTTTACATTTACATTAGAAAAAAGGTTGAGACCACATCAATAGGCCCTCTAGAAACGAACAATAGCAAATACACAGAAAATGAGGTTGAAATGGCAAACTTTCTTACCGATTACTTTGCGTCTCTTTTTACAGTAGAAAACATCACCAGAAACCAACTGTTGCCCACAAACAAAGCAAATAGCTCAGTCCTTAGTAACTTTGCTATCCATAGTAGCGATATCCTTTCAGCCATAAATAGTACGAACATATCCAAAACCCCTAGCCCTGATAAAATATCACTGAGAATTCTCAAAGAATCAAAAAATGATATACTGCTGCCACTCTCTGTCTTATTCAATAAATCGTTAAGTACTGGAAAAGTTCCATGCAAATGGAAACTAGCAAATGTAACACCAATTTTCATAAAACGAAATAAGTCGCACCCAGGAAATTACAGACCAATCAGCTTAACATGAATAGTGTGCAAGTTAAAATCATGAGATAATATAGTTAATTATCTAGAGGAAAATAAAATTAAAGACTTGTAACATGGATTCAGACATCGTCGTTCATGCATAACTTAACTGACTGGACTTTTTCCATGATGTTTAAAAATCATATGATGACTCCAGAGCAGTAGATATAATTCACCTCGACTTTCGGAAAGCATTTGGCACTGTCCCTCCCAAACGTCTCATGAGCAAAATAGAAGCACATGGAATAAAAGGAAATACGCAGAAAAGGTTACAAGACTGGCTTTCAGACCGAAAACAGCAAGTTGTGATAAACAGAATGGAATCCAAATGGGTTAATGTGATTAGCGGCATTCCCCAAGGCTCAGTATTTGGATCAGTACTTTGTATTATCTGTATAAACGATACTGATGAGGGTCTAATTTGTAAAGTATCCGAATTTGCAGATGATACTAAAATAACCAGTAAAGTAACTTCAAAATTACAGTGGCAGTAGTTACAAAATGACTTTAATAACGGTATATATATATATATATATATATATATATATATATCAAAATGACTTTAATAACGGTATATATATATATATATATATATATATATATATATATATATATATATATATATATATATATATATATATATATAGGTACTTTAGCAAGCTTGGCAGAAAAATGGCAAATGAAATTCAACACAGAAAAATGCATAGTACTTCGTAATGGAAGTAACAACGACCATGCGAATTACAAAATGAATAACATCCAGTTATCAAGTACAGACAATGAAAAGGATCTTGGTGTGATAATATCAAATGACCTAAAACCGAGTAAGCAATGCACCGATACGGTTAAAACTGCAAACAAGCTGGTTGGTTCTATTGGAAGAACTTTCGAGTTTAAATTGGAAAAAGTCATACTTGTCTTGTACAACTCACTAGTGCGTCCCCATTTTGAGTACTGTGCGCAAATGCGGTTTCCGTACTGCGGAAAGGACATAGAAAAAGTAGAGAAAATGCAGCGAAGAATCACAAAAATGATACCACGACTTAGAAACAAACCATATGAGGAATGCCTTGAAGAACTTAAATTATTTAGTCTAATGAAGCGCAGGGTAAGAGATGACCTTATTGAAGTTTTCAGAATAATAAAGAGATATTGCAACTTAGACGAATAAATATTTTTAAATAGACTGGTCCAGTCAAACCAGAAGTAATGGCTGCAAAATTATGGGAAAGCATTTCCAGTCCCATGAAGCAAAATACTTCTTCAACAGAGTCGTAAATATATGGAATAGATTACCCTCAGATACCGTGAACAGTATCTCACTTAAGACATTCAAAAACAAAATAGGCAAGTGTATATTTGCATGAGAATCCTCAGCTGACTCTTTTTCCATCCGAATAATTTGCTTTATAGCTACGTGTAAGTTCATTCCCCTTTTGCCTACAAGACACCCCATAGACAACGAACCCATTCATAGCATCGCGTCACGTCATTATATATTTTTCAATTTACTCAATGCAAATAAAGTAATATAAGCACAGAATAGGATCTGCAGAGATAGCCCTGAGTTAACGTTCACTACTCTTACTTCCGAACTGTGATGGGCTGTGGATCACTGAGAGTCCCTGTAGCCAAGTGACCACCATCGGGATTTTTTTTTTAATGTACCAGGGGTCACTGTTTCAGGAGGAAACTTGTGTACTTGTCCCACATGGAAGAGTTTCTTGTCCCAGTGGAGTGAACGGACCTAGGGCCTGATTGACTGTTGCCTTCCTTAAAAGCACCAGGCAAGGCTGCCGCACCACCCCTAAACATCCAGTCTGTGCACTGTACATCCACACTGTGCACTGTGCAGTCCCCGTTTGTCTATAGGACACCCCGTCTTATATATTTTTCAATTTCCCCAATACAAGGAATTAATATAAGCACAGATTAGGATCTGCACAGATAGCCCTGAGTTAATGGTCACTACTCTTACTTTCGACCTGTGATGGGCTGTCGATCACTGAGGGTCCCTGTTAGCCAAGTGACCACCATCAGGATTTTTTCAATGTACCTGGGGTCATTGCTTCAGGAGGAAACTTGTGTACTTGTCCCACATGGGAGAGTTCCTTGTCTCAGTGGAGTGAACGGAGCTAGGGCCTGATTGACAGCTGCCTACCTTAAAAGTGCCAGGCAAGGCTGCTGCATCACCCCTAAACATCCATACGTGTACTTAGAGAGATTGTAACACGTAACACATCATGTGTTATCCCCTCAGACAAGCTCAGTTTAATTATTTACTATAAAAACAGGAAAGTTAGCAACATGATTATGAAAATCAACACAGCTCAACAAACCAACAAACTTCAACATACCAAAGTAGTTTATGAATTCACTTGCCCACACGAAGGTTGTAAACTTCGTCACATGAAATATATTGGTATGACCACAACCACACTAAGCAGACGTTTAACCATGCACCTACAATCCGGTTCTATAAAAGATCATATGACTCAACATCAAACATCAATAAACAGACAAGTTCTAATAGAAAATACTAATATAATAAAAAAATGTCATGACCACATTAGACTACAACTGGCAGAAACACTTCTCATACGTGAAAACACCCCGGCCATTAACAACCAAACTACTGGACTAGATCGTACCCTCAAACTGTTTAAATACACAAAGGCCCGACCACAAGCAGCGACAATTACAAATGAACATTACACACACAATAACACAACTGGCAACACCACACAGCCACAAACACCCACTCACCCATACAACCTTCGCAGTCAACCACGTAGCTCATAGCTGACTACACCTATAAGGTTTGTCTCTTTTATCCATACACTTTTAACTGTAGCTCATACTTGACTTCACCTAAAGTGTTTGTCTCTTTTATCCATACTCTTGTAACTCTACACTTTTATTAGTCGTTGTTGTACATTTCAGTATATATATTGTATAGGTTTATGTTGTATATGTCATGTTTTATAGTGTATTGTATCTATATTACAGTCGCTGATGATGTGTAAGGATACACGAAACGTCCTACGAAAAATGAAAATAAATAATTAATAATATATAGTTACGACATGGATCTTGGACATATTATCTACAACCTGAATCATAGTGTAAAACAATGTGTAAGAAAACTCGAAAAGATCAACAGAAAAATAGTGAACAATGGCTACGCCTTGGTCTTTAATGATTTTTGTATAAAAGAAAACATTCTGCCTAAATATACTAATATTAATTTTATATATATATATATATATATATATATATATATATATATATATATATATATATATATATATATATACAAAGAAGAGTGACCCATATATGGCATACCGGTACCATTATCTTTAAATGAAATATCAATAACTCTTACCATAATCTTAATTTTAAACTTCTTTTTTTTCTTGCATGTATGCATTTCACTACAATAACCCAAGTACATACTGTATTACAATTAAATAGTTTACTTTTAATCCATTTATTCAAATATGTATACAACTTGTTTAAAATGTAATATTACTGAATAATTGCAATTTACTATGAATTTTACATGTATACAATATTATAATCAATATTATGTACTAATAGATTAGCATATGTCAATAATAATTGCTGTTGGAGGACCTTCAGCTGCGTGGACCGAGCAATGTTATGAGTCCATATTATATTTACAAATCATAATAGATAGATAGATAAATAGACAGATAGACAGTTCTATGCGAGCATGGGAATGGGAAATGATCTTGCAAGTTAAACTGAGGAAAAGCTGACGACAGATTAGGAAGTAGCAAGTCAGGAGATGATGCAGTTAGTTTGTCAGCGAAACACCAGGAGAACAAAGCCTAGTGACCATACACACACATACACACATAGGCTTCTAGAACTTTCCAACCACAGTGAACACACGTGACACGACCCCTGTTTCACCAGAATTTAGGAAAGAGAGCTCAGAAGGAGAGAGGCCATAGAATCGGCAGGTAGTAGAGAGAAAGGCTTAGCAACTTGGAAGAGAGAGAGAGAGAGAGAGAGAGAGACAGGGAGATAGCTAGCGGGACTCTACTTATACTCACTCGTGTGTGAGAGACTTTTGTTAATATTTCCAAGACAAATAAAAATAGTCCCATACTCTTCTTTACCTCTCCTGTCATTGCATGACAAATGGGAACCAAGATTATCTACTTACAAACAACTCAAGTATAACAATCGCTCGTCCACAAGTCTAATAGATAACCTCAGCTACAAGTAACTGCAAAGTCTTTTTATGACATTTCTAGTGATAATATCAGGCTGTGGTAATCATATTACGGGTTGTTGGGAAGTGTAAAGTGGAGACTTCGTTACCCAACTTCAGAGGTCTCCATAAGTCCTACGGTACTCGACGAAGGCTCAACAAACATCCCAGGAGAAGGCTGAAGGTATGTACCATAAGCATGATTAATTATAATATTCTAGGACTAATAACTGATTTTTGGCAAATATTTTTCGAGAGTCTGTCGGAGCACGAATATGCCCGCGAGACACGCAAGTCAGGCAAAAACAACCCCGCGGTTTAGGGGTTAAAACGAGCTGCGAGGGGACGGAGTTTTGGGCCAAGTTTAAGTGAATGAAATATACCCTGAATGGGTTAACGATACCGTATAAACACTCAAGCTTTCATAATTCATTTAACTGGAATAAATAATCTAGCTGGAATAGAGTACTAGAGTTGTCCCGGCAAAGTTGATTAAAGTTAAGTATTGGTACTTCTTTTTTTATACATTTTTCTTTGTATGGTGGTAGGTGGTGGCGACCATCATCCACTCATTTGATGTAGTGCTGCCTACTTCTTCCTTAATCTGTATCATTCTTTTTCTGCATCTGATCTCCTTTCTTCCTGTTTCTCCCATCTTTCCTTTCACTTTTTTAGTTTTTCCCTTTTTGGTGGCTTTAAATTGAGTGGCAAGGCTAATAGTTTCCTGTAAGCCTGGAAACCATTTACAGTGCTGGATGGTAATCATGATAACCAACCCAAACGTGTTCCCTACGTGTCAACAAGTGCACTGGCGGAGGTTTAGAACCCTTTCTTTTAAATCAATTAAAGACCAGTGGCCACTCCTTATGAAATTATGGTTTCTTGGAATAACTAGAATAATAGAAGAGGTTAACTGGTAATTGGCAGGAAAAATAAAGCTAGAAAGTTTAATTCTAAGCTATTATGATGCAGGTTGGTGGAAACATGGTAGAAGAAGGAATATTCAAAGTTGGGTGTTCGCAGAGTGTAAAAATGAAAAATAGAATCGGTAGGTCGTGAGAGAGGGAGAGACAGACAGACAGACCATTGAGCTGTAAATATATACTGGAGAAGTGAGTCACGGAGGGCATGGAGATGATAAAATCGATACGCGAGGGAGGGACCATTAAAGTATCATCTATTTCTTTTCGATAAGCTTTCCAACGATAAGCATAAGTTCTGTGTTGCTAAATAGTTTCGGAAATATCCCAGCTTTTGTGCTCAGTCGTATTTTGTCTTCTTGTTTCAGCAATGCAGTGGCAAATCTTGAGAAAAGCCGATTAACTAACACCCCTCACTTTTCCGTATGTTTTCAGCAATGTGATTAGGCTCCCTGTAGGTTTAATAACAGTTCGAGACAGTCTGGGGCTCAGTTTGGTGCCTTTGGGCTTTTTTGAGGAACGCCACTGAGGTAACAAATAATACTTTTCCATATTTTTTTTTTTAAATGATGGGGTTGGTCTGCTGCAATTAGTTTCCAAGTTATTACCGTTTTGGTATTAAGTCTGAGTTTTACCTTTTCCAGTTGTATGCTAGCAACAAGAAATTTTGTTGTTTTTAATGCATCAACAACTCACATCTTTCGACCCGTCAAAATCTTCCACGGGAGTATCCGCTAATTTCAAACAATATCCAACTCAGTCCTGCAACACCTTCAAGCTTACTTCGGGTTTCAGTCTCTCGGGACTCATCTTGGAAAGGTCATATGACTTCTCTTGTAAAATCTGCTTTCAAGAGATTGGGTGTGCAAAGCCGACTTCGTGCCATCTTTACCTGCACAGTTGTTGATTTTTTCAAGGGTATTATTCGCCTCTGTGTATAGTGCAACTCCCATGTATGGGGAGGCTCCCCACATACTGTTCTTTTCAACAATGTGCAGTCAAAGGCTGTTCATCTATTTAACTCTCCTCCTCTTACTGACTGCCGTAACCTCTTTCACTTCGCTTCACTGTTACGTCTATATCTTTTTCTATCCCCACTTCAATGGTCACTGCTCCTCTGAACTGTCTGCTTGCGTCCATGCACCACGACTGCGGTCATGTAGCGCTCGTCTAGCAACAAACTCTCATCCCTTTCCTGTCGAAACTCTCTAATGCAAGAATTAACCGTTACTCCCAGTCCTTCATGTCTGCAACAGTTAAACTGTGGAAATGTCTTCCTCTGTCTGTATTTGGAGTTTTGGAGTTGAGATTGATATAGGCGTCCTCACCCAACAACGTTTCATAGTTTCTCTTCCTCTCCAACAAAAATCGTTTGAAAGATAGCAAGAATATAATTACAATGTGTTGTTGTAATGAAGGAGTTCAACCAGTCACCAGGATCTGTGCAGTGTGTAAAATTCTACAAGACTTTAGTTGAACTATCCCTCTAGATATAACTAAGCATGATCAACAAAGATGAATGAAGTTCAGTGGTAATTCACACTTTTAATGCTTTTTTACACCGTTTTGTTTGATTATGATGGGGTATGATAATATGTATAATTTACGCTATGTTAACATGTATATGTCGCTGAACACACCCTTTTTGTGTCTTCATTTTTCTGATTCAGGATCCTGCTCATCCTCAAAGGTATGGCTATGCCTTCAGGGCTTTAAAACAACACTGAACAGTTTTAGGATATGTGAGAGGCACAGAATACGAAAACTTTTTCGGTATCATGGAACTGGGCTAATACAGAACTAAATTCTCATTTCTAGGGGGCATATTTGTTTTTGCAAGAGTGTGGAGAGGGTGGGGGAATGGAGTCTCGGACCATCACTTAGTGATGGCCAAGGTAGAGATGCAAAGAAAGTGGTTGGGGAGACGAAGGGGAAGACAGGAGGAAGCAAGTCTTGTGAGAAGAGTGGAGAAATTGCAAGATGGTGAGAAATTGACAGAGTATAAGAGCATAGTGGAAGAAAGATTGGGATGGTATGAGCTAGAGCAGATGGAAGGGGTGGAAGACGTATGTAAGATATTCACGGAAGAGATAGACCCAGCGTGTGAGGCGGTTTGTGGAGTGAGGAGGAGATGCAAGGGTGTGCAAGGGACAGCATTGTGAAATGATGAGGTGAAACGAGCTGTGGAACAAAAGAAGAAGGCATATAGTGAATGGTTAGCGAGTAGAGGTAGGGGAGAAGATAAGAGAGAGAAGAGAGAGGTATATGTAAGCAGGAGAAGGGAGGTTAAGAGACTGGTGAAGGAGAGTAAGAAAGTGGATGAAGAGTTTGGGAGGAATCTGAGTGTGAAATGGAGAGAGAGTAAGAAATTGTTTTGGAAGGAGGTAAAGAAAGTAAGGCAGTGTGAAAGGGGAAATAGTAGGGGAGTGAAAGATAAGAATAATAGATTGTTGGTGGAGAAGAGAGAGAAACTGAGGAGATGGAAGGAGCACTTTGAGGATTTGTTGAATGTAAAGATTGAGAGCAGTGCGAGTATAATGGTTGGGGAATGGCTGGGAGAAGGAGAGATGAGAGGAGGGAGGAAGAGATCAGTAGGGCGGAAGTAGTGGAAGCGATGAAAAAGATTAAGTTGGGAAAGGCCCCAGGAATCGATGGAGTGTGTGGTGAAATGCTGAGGTACGGGAGTAAGATTGTTGTGGAGTGGATATGGAAGTTGTGTAGATTGGCTTGGGAAGAGGGAAGGGTTCCAGAGGACTGGAAATCAGGTATAATTGTTCCTTTATACAAAGGAAAAGGGGAGAGAGAAGTATGTGGTAACCATAGGGGTATATGCCTTCTTAGTGTGACTGGTAAAATATATGGTAGAATACTCATTGATAGGGTTAGGCATATGACAGAGGAGCTAGTTGGAGAAGAACAAGGGGGATTTAGGAAGGGAAAAGGGTGTGTAGATCAGATATTTGTTCTAAGATGTTTAGTGGAGAAGTATCTAGAGAAGGGAAGGAAAGTGTATGCTGCCTTCATGGACTTGGACCAACCTTATGACAGAATAGATAGGCAAGGTATGTGGAAGATATTAAGAATATATGGAGTGCAGAGGAAATTGCTGAGTGCTGTGAAGAGTATGTACCAGGGAGCTAGGGCTACGGTGCGAGTGGATGGTGAGCTTAGTGAGTTCTTTGATCTCAATGTGGGACTGAAACAGGGTTGTGTGATGTCTCCGTGGCTGTTTAATATATACATGGATGGGGTTGTAAAGGAGATGCAAGGTAGGGCAGTGGATGTGGGGGTGGCTCTAATGAATGAGGGTGAGATTTGGAAGCTTCCGGTGTTGCTGTTTGCTGATGATACAGTATTGTTGAGTGAAGATGAATGGGAGTTGCGAGGTTTGGTGAATGAATTTGGGACAGTGTGTAGGAGGAGGCATCTGAAAGTTAATGTAAACAAAAGTAAAGTTATGGTGTTTGAGAGGAATGAAGTCACAGAGTGTGCAGTGAGGTTGGATGGTGAGGATATGGAGAATGTGAGTGCATTCAAGTACTTGAGTAGTGTGATGAGTAAGGATGGAACTTTGAGGGATGAAGTGCGTGAAAGGGTACAGCAGGGAAGGAAGGTTGTTGGTACACTGAAAGCAGTGATGAGAAATAGGGAGGTGAGTATGGAAGTTAAGAAGTCACTGCATGATAGTATTGTGATCCCTACCCTGAGGTATGAAAGAGAGGCGTGGACCTTGGAAGAGGGGAACAAGTCAAGAGTGAGAGCAGTGGAAATGAGTTACTTGAGAGGAGCATGTGGAGTGACGTGGAGGGACAGGTTGACGAATGAAGAAGTGAAGGAACGTTGTGGGGTGGATGTGGATGTGGTTGAGAAGATTAGGAGAAATACACTGAGGTGGTTTGGACATGTGAAGAGAATGGAGAATGAAAGACTAAGAGGGTGTATGTAGGTGAGGTGGAGGGAGGGAGAGGGAGGGGTAGACCGAGGATGAGGTGGAGGGATGGAGTTGAGATGTATATGAGGGAGGGGGGGTGAGTTGGGGGGAGGGTAGTCAAATGGTGGATGATAGAGCGACTTGAAGGCGTTTTGTCTGCGGCCACCCTTTGCGGGATTAGGGCGTCAGGGTATAGATAGATAGATAGATATTTGTTTTTCAGAAAGAAAGTATAAAGAAAATTTTGAACTCTTACTTGAAACCCAGCACTTGTATTGCAAACTGTTCTGTATGCTGTATAGTATACCTCTGAGCTGATTATGCCATTCTTACCAAGGTTGCAACAATATTTTTTATACAGTAACTCTGAATAATACGACCTGGCAGTTCATTCTGAATTTGTCCCCTATGAGCACTAAGAAAACACTCGTGAGCCTGGCTTTGGCCCCTCCTGTTTTATATACCAGTGGAGTTATGATGATAATACAGATGATGATCATCTGCGGCAAGATAAGGAGAAAAATAAAGAAAGAAACCCTGAGCGATATTAAGATGATGATGATAGTCAGTCGAGAGAAAAAAAAATACAGAGAGTATATAATTCACAATGAATACAGATATTAGTGGCGGGGAAGGGAAAGCTTATGAGATACGGTACGTTAATGAGGTTTCCGTTAGTCTCCTTTACTCCAATCTGTTTTACTAATTATAGAGGGATGGAAAACAGAGGATAGGAAGAGCCACTGATAAAAGCGAGCTGGAAGGAGAGAGATGAAGTGGGTGGTGGAGGGTACGGAGGGAGAGGAAAAGTGTGGAAAAAATAGCAAGGGTGAGAATAATAGACGAGGAGAGAGTAAACGTAGAGTGAATGTGTGACCTTTTGAGAGGAAATGCAGTGAATCTTGAAAGCAGGAAAGCCGGAGGAGATGCACAGAAAAGAATGAAAGTTGGAGCTTCTGTAAAACTATCTACAGTATATATCCATTAATCCCTTAAGGGATAACCATAAACAAACTGCCTCTATGTCTTCCTGTCGGCCGCAATTTCGCTGCCCTACCCCCAGCTCACACCTCCCTCTCCCATATATTATATACCGCTCCTGTACATCCCTCCAACTCATCCTGGTCCTCCCCCTCCCCCCCCCCTCTGCCTCACTTACATACACTCTCCTTGTTAGTCTGTCGCTCTCCACCCTCGCCACATGGCCAAACCACCTCAGTGAATTTCTCCTAACGCGCTCTATCACATCCACATCCACATCAAAACGCTCCTTCACTTTCCTATTTGTCAGTCTATCTCTCCATGTAACTCCACATGCACCTCTCATATAACTCATTTCCACTGCTCTCACTCTTGACTTGTGTCCTTCCAACAAGATCCAAGCTTCGCTTCCATACGTTGCAGTTGGTATCACAATACTATCATCCAGTGACTTTTTTACTTCCACGCTGCCTTCCTTATTTCATATCACCGCATTCAAAGAACCAGCAACCTCTCTTCCCTGATGTACAGTTTCAAGCACTTCATCCTCCAAACTACCTTCCTCACTCATCACCCTACCCAGGCATTTAAATGTACTCACATTTTCTACTTCTCCATCATCCAGCCTCACTATGCATACACTGACTTCATTTCTCTCGAAGACCATAACTTTACTCTTCCCTACATTCAGCTGTAGATTCCATTTCTTACACACTTTCCCAGACTCATTCATCAAGCCTTGCAGTTCCCCTTCTTCTTCATGTAACAATACAATATCATCTGCAAACAACAAAACAGGAAGTTTCCAAACGCTGCTCTCATTCATTATGGCCTCTCCAACATCCACGGCCTTACCTTGTATCTCTTTTTTATCCCCATCCATATATATTGACCGAACAACCATGGAGACACGTTACATCCCTTTTCCAATCCAACATTCAGATAGAAAAATTCACTCAGCTCACTATCCACACGCACTGCTGCTCTAGCAACCTCATACACACTCTTCATGCCATTCAACAGTTTCCCATTTACTCAACAATTCTCAGTATTTTCCACACTCCTTGTCTATCCAGTGTGTCATATGCTTTCTCCAAGTCCATGAAGACCGCATACAACTCATTTCCCGTCTTTAGAAACTTCCACTAAGGACCTAAGGATAAATATCTGATCTACACAACCTCATCCCATTCTATAACCTCCCTGTTCTTCTCCAACTAATTTCTCTGTTATTTCCCTAAATTTGTCAATAACTATCATACCTTTTACTTTTCCCATTCCACTAAGAAGACAAATGCTCTTATGATTACCACAAACTTCTTTTTCCCCTTTTTCTTTGTACAGGGGAATAATTATACCTGACTTCCAGTCCTCAGGGACTCTACTCTCCTTCCAGGGCAATCTGCGTATCTTCCATATCTATCTTACTACTACCTCTTCCCCCATGCTTCATCTCACAGCACACTCCATGAGTTCCTGGGGATTTCCCCATTTTGAATTTCTTCATTGCTTCCATTGCTTTCAGTATTCCATTACTTCCATCCTACTAAAACAATTGTGAATAATACAGGTCAAAAGTGCATTGGGCCTACCACTACCCGACTGAAGATATAGTCTTGAAGGTTTTATTGCAGTTTGAATGATGTGATGACCATTAACAATGGGAGATAGTAATTTGTTTGTAATGGTTAGGTAATCTTTTACCAATAAATGTTACTTTAAAATTGTAATTCTGTGCTATGCCTCTACTATATATATATATATATATATATATATATATATATATATATATATATATATATATATATATATATATATATATATATATATATATATTTAATAAACCTTGTTGATAATTGGCATGAAATTTGACGATGACTGTAAAAAGATAATGCATGTACTTTACTAACGCACATTTATAATTAATGCATTTTTGCTCGGTGGTAGTAGGGATGGTCATTACCGCTCACACAGCATAGTGAAACCTTCAGGTGACTCTACACTGAACACAATGTTAACGGATGCCCCGTTGAAGAAAAAAAAAAAGTTGTTTGGGTACTCTCATATCCAACAGACGGCCGCCTAACTATTCAGTAGGTCAAGGCACTTCAGGCGAATGTGAACCCTAAGAGTAACCATTCTAAGTCCATTGGGTTGTTGGTACACCTTTAGAAAGGTGTGATGTTACAGCTGAACTGAAAAGATCATATGACTGTCCTTGATAAAATTTTTATAAAGCTTCTTGAAAATCTTCCCATTGCTGACGATTTAAATATTTATTTAATCTGCAGGGCATATTATTTAATTTTTCAAGTAGGGAAAAATAGGTAAAATAAAACTTACATTTTAATGCTCATTAATTATGAATTTAAAGGATATACATGGCAGTAATAGTATTTACATCATTCACCTCTTAGTGGACCCTTTTTTTTTTTTTTTTTTTTTTTTTCCCTCCAGCCTAACCATACTGTGTATATAATGTAGGGTGCCGGCACATCCCCCACAAGCAGGAACAAGATTGTAGGAATTTTTGCGCTAACAGTACACATAGAATCAGGAATGAACTGAAAAAATCTGGATTATCACTCTGTGAAGTATGAGTAAGTACATAGGCAATGGTACGCTGTTGCAACTCTCCATCTGACCAAGCACGTACCCCCCACCTTCCTGCACTCTTAACCAAGCACATAATGACCCTCATCCCCCCCACCCATCTTCTAAGGTGGGCGTAAGGAGAACGCCTATAGGACACACAGCTTGGGCCCTTCACATTCCATGGGCAGGTCGCATTGAAATCTCTTGATATTATTTTTTTTTACTTTTTCATTATTTAAATAATATATATATATATATATATATATATATATATATATATATATATATATATATATATATATATATATATATATATATATATATATATATACAGTATATATATATATATATATATATATATATATATATATATATATATATATATATATATATATATATATATATACTTAAGACCTAGCATAACATTCTGCCCGTGAAATAGCACCAGCTCACTGTAAGACACATAACTATATGGAATTTCATGACTGTATAGCAGATATTTTCTGAGTTATGGCCCGGAAACGAGATTCTACACCTCGCCATCCACTCTTTCTCTTAGCTCTACGGGCAGACCCCTGTTGATCCCAGTGATAACAACACCCTCCTCTGACTCTGTCAGGTGTAGGGTAAAATGGACACTGGACAAACCGAGCGTATTCGAGGGGTGTGTGTGGTTTAGTGCTCACATACTGCCACTCGAAATGAATGAAGAAGAAAGAAGCTGGTCACACTCTCCTCAAATGTCTGCACTGAGTAACGTGGCCCCAGGCCCCTACGTCACTGTTGGAACATTAAAAGGACTGAATGATGTGCAGATGGATGCCTTGTGCTGATGTCATATTCCTCACATGTTTATATCAGCGAGTGTAAAATGGTTCTGGTAGAAGTTGTGAAATGAACATAGACTTTATATGAACAATTAAATAAATAAAAAATAAATATAAATAAATAGATAAATAAAAGAGAGAGAGAGAGAGAGAGAGAGAGAGAGAGAGAGAGAGAGAGAGAGATTCAGTTATCACATGGATAAAAACCTTTGTTATTACAGTAGTTTTTTATCTGCAGGAGGAATATATCCAATTAATATTGGCCAGAAAGAAACTTCTAAATAACTTATGTCAGTATATGGATCCTCTGATTTTTTTTTTTTTTTCTGAAATGAATATATCGGAAGTCTGCAAACTGACAAATTTCACCAACATTCTCATTCTTTGCAAACATATGCTTTACTTTTCACACAAGCTCCTTTAGTTAAGTAAAATAATTTAATCACAACTAGTTACATGGCGTAATTGACATTCTCATGGCCGGGAAAATTCTGTCATTCTATTTCAGCTAACACCAGATGGTTTTAGTTGGCTAGGAGTGAGGAACAGAAGCCTCAGTAATATTACTGGTACCATTAACTATCCCATGGCAGAATAACTAAATTACTATACTGCATTCCGGGTAACACCTGATGATTTTATTCAGGTGAGAATGAGTTACAGGAAATTGAGAATTTAAATATATTTGTTCCTAGCTTCTTATCTAGAGCTGTGAAAGATAATTTGACAACAATTGTTCCTGAACTAGTTTTGTTCATTAGATAGGACCATTGTTGTTTTACACTTTCAACAATAAACTATAAAATAACTCTCTCTCTCTCTCTCCCTCTCTCTCTCTCTCTCTCTCTCTCTCCGGTAACTACTGCATCTTCCCTCACCTCTCTCTCCAGCTGGTGTGAAGGGTGCCATCTGGGTTAAGGAATTATTTGAACAGTGTGCATTGACATAAACCTGTGTATTTTATAGACTTATTATCGCTGAACTCTGCACTGCCCTATACAACAACTCTCCCGTAATGTGTGTGTGTGTGTGTGTGTGTGTGTGTGTGTGTGTGTGTGTGTGTGTGAGAGAGAGAGAGAGAGAGAGAGAGAGAGAGAGAGGGGGGGAATCCATCAAGGCTATATTCTGGGACACGGGTGACGGTGTTTAGATAGGCTACATGAAACACAATCGCTTGAGCCAAGAAACTCACCTTTCGTTTGTTAGTGTGTTTGTTTTTACCCACTTGACTGCTTGATTTAGTTTTTGAATAATCTGTCTTAGGGAGGAAGTCTAATGGAAATTATTCCTAACCATTTTTCGATGACAGGCTACATTGAGATGAAATAAAAATGTCCTGAGGCAACAGCGATAAGGACTCTTAAGACGCTGTCCTACTGATGTGACTCTGAGAGGCAGAAAAGACCAGATTTAAGGAGAACAAAGACACATAATCCCTTTACTGCTGTGATGGCTCCTTCCATAACATTTTTGCTTTCTCCAGGCAGTTGTCTTGAGCTTGAGTGAGATCCTTCCTGTACTGAAGGGCTTCGGGTTAATGCTACTTACCACCAGGCGACTTTAGCCAGTTTGGGGGAACTATATAGTGCGGCCAGCTTGTGTGACCCCCCCCTCCGTGGCGGGGGGGACACAATCTGGCCGCACTATGGGGTGGTACTACTACTCTGCGGCCAGGTTGTGTTAGGAAGAATACTGCCACCGTATTCCCTGCGTGTCGTAAAAGGCTACTAAAAGGGGCGGGGTGAGGGGATTAGGGACCCTCTCCTCTGTTTTTTAGTTCCTAGAAAGAGACAGGCCAGAGAAAGGGATGGGGGATGGAGTTATCCCCGTACCCTGAAAATTGGGTCTATGAATGTGCGTGGATGTAGTACAATTGAGGCTAAAAGCGAGGAGATTGGAAGAATGTTTGTGAGAAGAAAGTTGGATGTGTTAGCTTTGAGTGAAACGAAGATGAAAGGGAAGGGTGAGTCTATGTTTGGAAGTGTGAATGGAAGATTGTCAGGTGTTGATAGAGGAAGGGCAAGAGAAGGTGTGGCCTTGTTAGTGAGTCCGGAAGTACAGCAGTGTGTGATTGAATGGAAGGAGGTGTCATCGAGACTGATGTGGGTGAAAGCGAAATTTGAACGTGAGTTGTGGGTGTTTGTGAGTGCATATGGGCCTGGTAGTGAAAGGGATGAAGAAGAGAGGGAGTCTTTCTGGAATGATGTTGATGAGTGTCTGCAGAGTTTTGGAGCGAATGTGAATGTGGTAATGATGGGAGATCTGAATGCTAGAGTGGGAAATGTAGCAGTTGAAGGTGTAGTTGGCATGCATGGTGTACCTGGAAGAAATGAAAATGGGAACGAATGATAGCGATGTGTGTTGAGCGAGAGATGGTGATTGGAAATACGCTGTTTGAGAAGAAAGATATTTATAAGTATACATGGGTGAGACAGGAGGGTGGAAGGGTTATTGATAGAGCTTTGATGGACTATGTGGTTTTGTCTAGGAATGTAATAGGAAGATTGTTGGATGTGAGAGTTCTGAAAGGGGAGGGTGGAGGTATGTCTGACCACTACCTGGTGGAGGGAAAGTTAAGAGTAGGTAAGAGATGGGTGAGAGCTAGGAGGGTTAGATGTGGCAGGGAGGTTTTGAAAGTGAGGGAGTTGGATAAAAGAGAGAAAAACATAGAGTATCAGGAGAAATTGAAAGATGAGTGGAACGCACTGAAATGTCAGGAAAATGGCAGTGTGGAGGAGGAATGGCAGTTGTTTAAGAGTGCTGTGGTGGGGCATGCAGAAGAGGTGTGTGGTGTGAGACGTGTGGGTGGTGGTGTAAGAAAAGGAAGTGAATGGTGGTGCGAGGAAGTAAGTATGGCTGTGGCTGAGAAGAGATGTGCATATGAAGTGTGGCTGCAGAGGAAGGATGAGATGTCATATGAAAGGTATAAGGAAAAGAGGAATAGGGCGAGAAGGGCTGTGCGTGATGCTAAAGTGGCAGCAGATGAGAGGTGGGGAAGGCGGCTTACAGAGAATTTTCAACAGAATAAGAAAATGTTTTGGAAGGAGGTGAAAGGGTGCGAAAGGGAGAGTCTGGGAAGGAAGAACGAGTAAAAGCAGAGGATGGAAGGATGTTAATTGAGATGGATGCAGTAAGGAAGATAAGGGGAGAGTATTTTGAAAGATTGTTAAATGTAGAGGAGGAAAGGGTGGCTGAGATTGTGGCAGATGAAAGGGTGCAAGGAATAAATGTGTTGGGAGAGTTGAATGATTCTTTGATCACGAAGGAGGAAGTGGAGCAGGCAGTAAAGGAGATGAAAACAGGGAAAGCTGCAGGTATGGATGGGTGTGCTGTTGAATGCCTGAAGAGTGGTGGAGTGACCATTGTTGACTGGTTAGTAAGATTGTTGAATGTGTGCTTTGTGAAAGGTATGGTGCCAATTGACTGGGCAAGTGCTTGTGTGGTCCCGTTGTATAAAGGCAAGGGTGATAAGTATGAATGTACTAGCTTTAGGGGTATAAGTCTGTTGAGTGTTGTAGGTAAGGTTTATGGTAGAGTGTTAATTATGAGAGTTAGAGAGGGTACAGAGGGAGTGATTGGTGAAGAGCAGTGTGGCTTTAGGAGAGGGAGGGGATGCGTGGATCAGGTGTTTGCTGTGAGACAAGTGTGTGAAAAGTATTTAGCGAAAGGCAAGGATGTGTTTTGGGCATTCATGGATTTAGAGAAAGCGTATGATAGAATTGATAGGGAGGCTTTGTGGACTGTTTTAAGATTGTATGGACTTGATGGTAGGTTACTAAAAGGGGTGAAAAGTTTTATGTAAATAGTAGAGCGTGTGTAAGAGTAGGAAATGCTGTGAGTGACTGGTTTCCTGTGAGAGTGGGGCTGCGACAGGGATGTGTGATTTCGCCTTGGTTGTTTAATATTTACAGTACATGGATGGTGTTGTAAGGGAGGTGAATGCAAGAGTTTTAGGTGGAGGTCTGAGTCTGATGAATGTTGATGGTGGAGAGTGGAATCTGAAGCAGCTGCTGTTTGCAGATGATACTGCACTGGTGGCTGATTCAGAGGAGAGATTGAGACAGTTGGTAGAGGAGTTTGGATGGGTGTGTGAAAGGAGAAAATTGAAAGTAAATGAGAATAAGAGTAAAGTGATGAAGTGTACGAGGTTGGTAGATGGTAGGGGGATGAATATAGCTTTGAATGGCGAGTTGCTTGAGGAGGTAGAGTGTTTTAAATATCTAGGATCACATGTTGCTGTGGATGGAAGAATAGATGCAGAAGTGAAGTTTAGAATAAATGAAGTAGGAAAGGTGCTGGGAGGAATGAAAAGTATTTAAATGTCGTTCGCTTAGAATGGATGTAAAGAGAAGGTTGTATGAGGGTGTTGCGGTACCGACTGCATTATATGGGGCTGAAACATGGAATATAGGTGTAGCAGAGAGGAAAAGTTTGAATGTAATGGAGATGAGGTGTCTGAGGAGTATGTGGCATCATAGATACCAAGGGCACTGGACTAGTGACTGCAAAACAGTAGAAAAAATTGTGTCTATGTTCAAATCGGGGGAAGACCAAGTCATGACAAAAAACGAACAAACGTAAAGAAGAACAAGGCTAAACTTCACATAGGAGGCATGTTGGGAAATGAGTGTATCTTGATACCAGCTGTATGTGAGGATCAAAACGTTTCCTAATTTTTAGATACAGGCTCTCCAGTGAACTTAATAACACATGAAGAACTAAACAGAATTCTTAAAAATAGAAAGAAAGTAACTTTTCTCGATGAAGCTGATTTAGAATTATACACAGTAGATGGTCAAAAGATTACAGTAAAAGGTATGATAAGATTAAATCTCAGTTTCACAGAAACTACAAGACCATTCTCTGCATTGTTCTATATCGTTGAAAACTTAGCAATTAAAGCTCATATGTTACTGGGCTTAAGATCCATGAGAACTGAGAACATAACTATACTCCCACAAATGAATGAAATAGACTTTGATAATGAATTCATAGAGGAAATACTTTCAGAGCCCTCACCGATTGGTAGAAGAGAGCCAAAAAGAATTGGTAATATTAAAGGCTTAAACAAACATACACAAACAGATGAGTGTATAGATCCACTCCCACCACCAACCCCATCCTCCAGAATTAGTGACCCAGATAACAGTACTGATTTATCAATTTTTCCAGCCCATCTCACTAATGATTTGGTTATACCACCTAATTCATACATGAAGGTTACCATAAAGAGCAAATTACGGAATAGTACTGTTCTTGTCTTAGAAGAATTATGTAAAGGGATTGTCAGTAGAAAACGCATTATGTCATACGAACGACGAAGGGCTAACTCAGATATTCATTATTAATCACATGAATGGGGAAGTTCAGTTGAAGAAGGGAACTTGCATAGTTAATATTGAAAAATGTTTCGCCCCTGTGAAGGAAATAAATATTGGTGGAGTAACAAGTGAGATAAAATCTACGGATAGAGAAAGAATAAAAGAGAATTTAATTCACTCAGGTGAATTTGACGAAGAAAATGATTTGTTAACCCTGCTGGAAACACACAGGGACACCGTAGCATTGCCCGGAGAACAATTAGGGTGTACTAACTTGATTAATCACATGATTAATGTGCACCCAGAAACACCACCAATTTTCGTACCAGCCTATCGCATACCATACTCCCAACGTACACTTGCAAATCAGTATGTCGATGAAATGTTAAAGCTTGGAATTATTGAGCCTTCAGTTTCTCCGTGGAACGCTCCCCTTTTCTTTGTGCCGAAGAGAAATGGAGAAATGCGTGCGGTAGTAGATTACCATAAACTAAATAATCACACAATCCCAGACAGATTTCCCATGCCATTGCTAAGTGATGTTCTACAGAATATTGGTCCTGAGAATAATATATTCTCGACCATCGATCTCCTAAACGGATACTATCAGATTCCGGTATCTCAGGAGTCACGTAAATACACTGCCTTTTCAACAAACAGAGGCCATTATCAATATACAAGAATGCCAATGGGACTGAGGACAGCCCCCGGTACGTTCCAGCGTCTTATGAATTACGTATTGTCCGGAATTTTAGGACAAGGAATATTTGTTTATCTTGACGATATTATTATCGCAACGAAGAATATTAAGGATCATCTCAGGAAATTAGACTTACTCTTACAAAAGCTTAGTGATGCTGGATTAAAAATTAAACTTTCTAAATGCAAATTTTGCTTTAAGGAAATAAATTTCTTAGGCCACAAATTAAGCTCTGATGGTATTCACACCACTGATGACAAAATACAGGCAGTGAGAGATTTTCCTGAACCCACTACGACTGACGAAGTTAGACAATTTTTAGGTCTGGCTGGGTACTATAGGTCCTTCGTACCACAGTTCTCTCATATAGCCTTCCCTCTATTCCGACTACTCAAAAAAGATGCTGTATTCCAATGGGAAGAAGAACAAAAAAGGGCATTTAACAATCTAAAAATTAAACTAACAAATGCACCTTGTTTAGCATATCCGAATTACACGAAATCATTTCTTATTTGTACAGACGCATCAGTTAAAGGATTAGGGGCTGTACTGATGCAGGAAGATAAAAGAGGAAAGAATCAACCAATTGCATTTGCCAGCAGACAAACAAGAGGTGCGGAGAAAAATTATAGCACTACAGACTTAGAGGCACTTGCAGTGATTTTTGCATTACAAAAGTTTCGAGATTTGGTATATGGTTACGAAATCCACTTATTCACCGACCATAAACCACTGGTGGGTATGTTTAAAGAAAAACTCCTTTCTGGGAGGAGAGCAAGATGGAAATGTACAGTTGAAAACTACAATGTACAAATACATTATATACAAGGTAAAATGAATATAGTAGCTGACGCATTATCTAGGAACCCGAACACAATTCAGGTCGCGGCGTTAGATCTCAAAGGAAATATCCCAAACCACGAGGATATCGCAAAGGCACAAAGACTTGACCCAGTATGGTCAAAAGTAATATACAAGTTAGAAAGTGGAGATGACATACAATTACCCAAACTTCATGTCCCACTTGAACAATTCACAATGGTCAATAATACATTATACAAAATTAACTCTAAACAACCAAAACGCCAAAGAAATACTAACCAGTTGGTAGTACCTAATGACATGATACCCCAAGTATTACGAATGATACACGACAGCCCACATGCAGGACACCCTGGAAAGGATAAGACATTCAACCAAGCCCAGCTATTATATTACTGGCCTTCATTACGAAGAGATATAAACAATCATATAGACAGATGCGAATCATGTGCGAAACACAAAGGATACCCAATCACACCTGCACCGATGGGTAATTACCCAGTACCACATCAACCATGGGACGTTGTCGCTGTTGATTTACTCAAGATGCCATTATCATACAATAATATCCTATACTTATTCGTAGCAACGGATCATTTTTCCCGTTATGTCATTTTAGCTTCAATTAAAGATAAGACAGCAGAGACAGTAGCAAAGGCAATAACAGATAATGTAATATGTCGCTTTACTACCCCAAATGTATTAATAAGTGATAATGGAGGAGAATTTAATTCTGAGATCTTACAAGAAATATGTAAACAATACAACATCAAAAAGGTTAACGTTTTGGCCTATCACCCAGCATCGAATGGGTTGGTAGAGAGACAAAATAAAAAGGTATTAGATGTGCTACGACACATTCTCAGTGAAAATTATGCAAGCTGGGATGATTGGATTCCCAGAGTAGAGGCCTCCATTAATGGGTCTATAAATAAATCCATTGGTGACACACCACATTTCATTATATATGGCACAGATAAAAAATTACCATATGAGCTCCTAGAAGGTGACAGCATGCCTATATACAATTACGATGATTACTCTAAACTCCGTTTACGTGAATTCCAGGACATTCACAAAAGAGTGAAAAAACAATTAACGATGTCCAAGGAAGAAATGACGGAGGCATTTAACAAGAAGGCAAAAGATTCACCTATCAGCTTAGGAGACATTGTTTACGGAGTCATTCATACGAGAGACAATAAATTATCCCCTAAATTTGAGGGCCCATACAGAGTAATTAACATAAAAGCAAACAAAGTTTTAATTAAGTCACTTTCAAGTGGCGAGGAAAAAAAGTTCATATTGACCATTTAAAACGAGTTTCAAGGGAATTATCACATAATTATTCAGCCTCGGATACAACCGAACAGGTGAACGTACCTCAAGAAACCAAGCAAGAACACAACAATGATTACAAAAAGAAATTAAGGTCATATACCAAACAATCGAACATAGGTGCAACTATTCCAATGAAATCTACAGTACATCATTTACGAGAAATAAATATCGATTTAAACTCCTTCTATAAATGAAATAACAGCCAACCGTAACGCACATCATCACTATCATCAACCACAGCTTTATAGGAAATTAATAGATTTTTTTTTTCGGTAGGTTACGATGAAGGGACTTATGCTATGGATTCTCCTATACATAGTAAGAGTATATGCGCACCTAGACCCCAAGCATATAGTACGACAAGGATGCCTCATAGCTCCAACGGCCACGACTACAATCGTCAAGGACGTCATGAGTACTGAAATAAGTCTAGATTACTTGTATGACTTACCTACTTATGTAGAAAGACTTGCGACGCCGATGCGAACTCTGGACTTCAAGATAGGGAATTATGTTTCACAAGCACATAACACCAAGGAAGTGGATGAAATGGTGAAGTTAGCGAAATGGAAACTAGAACAGGCGAAGTCAACTATGCTCGTCATGATCCAAGATCTCCCATCTTATGGAACGGAGGTACTGAGCGACAGGAACAATATCACACGTACTCGCCAAAAGCGCGGTTTGTTCGATCTGGGCCGCGCAATTCTTGGGAACATCTTTGGATTGGCTACAGAGGATGACCTTCAAGAAATAAACAACAAATTTAATAAGATAGCTCAGGTACTAACATACCAAGATAAATTCATCACAGGACAGAACTCGGCAATGAAGACAATTGTGAAAAATCTGAAACAAGCAGAAAACGTAGCTCTCGAGAGTGTAGATAAAATAAATGACTTAGAGGGCAACGTTACTCTTTTCCAGCACTTCTCCATCATCACAGAACATATTGACACGATTCTACTACAATTAGAGAACACTAGAGATCATTTCAGGGCACTTATGCAAGGAATTTCGAATGCTGGTGATGGCAAGATCACAAATAACTTACTCCCAGTTCATGAGCTACGTCAGATAGTTAGTCAAGGCATACATAAACATAAATTGAAGCCATTGTTCCGCAGTAGGGAATTTATGCAATATTACCCGTACTTAGAAGCAACACTAACACTAACATCAGTGATAGTTCATGTACCATTCATCACGGAAGACCTGTTCACAGTATACCAAATACACCCCTTCCCCTATAGAAACAACAACACTTTGGTCATCATCAACATCAACACAGACACCGAACTCATCATGGTCTCCAAGAGACGAGACACTGTCACTTTTGCAAGTGAGTCAACGATTGAGCGAAAGTGCCGCACATCCTTACATGCTGTTCATCTTTGTCCTGCGTACATTTTCACGTTTCAGCCTACTGATACGGTCCCTTGTGAAATGGCTATCATCAGCAATAACAATATTCATCATCATTGCAACTTCACTTTTGCTCCAGATAAACTTGTACACCATCAACGCATTGGACACTCGCAGTTTTTTTATTTCCCTCATAACACATCAGTTTACATAGTCTGTCCAGATGTACCACCATCTCATACATCAGCCTCAGGATTATACATAGCACCAGACTACTGTGCGGTATTTACACCATCCATGTCTACTTTTTCCACCATCAATCACTACGCCATTATCAACCATACACACAAACATTTCCACCCACTGCCTGATATGAACTTAAACATGAGCACAAGTATTAAGCTGACTTCACCTAAGTTTGAAACTATGCAGCTGATCAATGAAACAATGAAGCCCTGGGAAGATTTGAGTTTGAGTATGTTCAACCCATATTATGTGTATAGCCAAGCACCTTCTGTCTTTATAATCATCTGCATTGTAGTTGCAGTATTGCTGTTGGCAATGCACAGAATGCATGCAAGAATTGCTAATTTGGAGTCATTATTTAGTGGGGGGAGAGTTAACATCACAGTTAACCACCCTGAATGAAGTGTATATATTTTGTATATAGTATTAATTATATATATAAAAATAATAATAATAATAATAATAATAATAATAACACAAAGAAGAATGACCCATATATGACAGACCAGTACCATTATCTTTGAATGAAATATTAATAACTCTTACAATAATCTTAATTTTAAACTATTTTTATTCTTGCATGTATGCATTTCACTATAATATTCCATGTACATACTGTATTACAGTTAAATAATTTACTTTAATGCATTTATTCAAATATGTATACAACTTATTTAAAATGTAATATTACTGAATAATCACTATTTACTATGAATAATATATGTATACAATATTCATACAATTATGTTACTTTACAATATTATGTATTTCACTTAATTAGCTTATAAGTTCATTATAATGTGTATGTAGTATGTATTAATATGTTATAACTATTAAATGTCGATGGTACGCCATTTTCGCGCGGCCGAGCAAATGTAGGACTACATAATAGATAGATAGATAAATAGATAGATAGAGAGACAGATAGAAGCAGGAAGTCAAATGATGAGAAGGTGTTGTGTCTGCGAGAATCGAGCAGTGCTAAACATGCTTACACCCTCTTAACACTGAGGAAAGCTGACGACGGTGGCCAGTAAGGAGATGATGCAGTTAGCTGTCAGCAGTCCTCTCGTGAACAAAGATCCACGAGGAACACACGTGACGCACCCCTGCTACACCAGATTTTAGGAAAGAGAGGGTAGAAGGAGACAAGCGACCCTAGAGAGAGGTCGAGACGGAGATTAGCCTTAGAATAGAAAGAGAGAGGGATAGCGAGACAGGGAGGTAGCTACCCGGGACTTATACTCTTCCCATGGGAGAGACCTGTTTAATATTTCCAAGACAAATAAAAATAGTCCCATACTATTCTTTACCTCTCCCGTCACTACATGACATCTGGTGGGGAAACTACTTTCGCACTCGCGTATGGATCGAGTGCGAAATGATGAAGTGTGAAGGAGAACTGGAGTTGTTCGGGAGATGGCTGGTAGAGTTGAGCAGAGGGTGTTGCGATGGTTTGGGCATATGGAGAGAATGGATAATGAGCGATTGGTGAAAAAGATAACTAGATCTGATGTGAGAGGTGTAAGGCTGAGAGGAAGACCACGAATAGGATGGATGGACAGTGTGAAGAGAGCACTGGATGCGAGAGGGATGTCTGTTGAGCAAGGAAGAGTGGCTGTGCGTGACAGAAATAAATGGAGAGAAATTGTGAATGATTAAGTGATGACGCAGCCCTGAGGGGATATTCTCCCCCATTTGGTCTGATCAGCTAGTCAGGTCAGGTGCGGGTAAGGGGATGGGTCTGTTATGATGTGGCAGGGGTAAACCAGCTCTGCTGTCGGGCCCTGCTGCGGATGTCACTGATTGCATTGCGCAGTTGACCCTTGTGTGGTGTGGTGCGGTGAGGATCTGTCCATTCTCCCCTTGGGGCTAAGATGCCAATGAATGTGTTTGAATGGATGAGTAAATTGGTAGTGTGTCATCCTGTCTCGGCTACCTCTCTTTCCTTGGGGGAAGCAGCCTAGGTATATAGATAGATAGATATACGTAAGAGTTAAACATCTGAGGAGGAGTAGGCTTTTTTACTGTATTATTGTTTCATCCAGTCTGTTTGACTTACTTTAGGAATAGGTAAGTAGTGACGTAAGACTTAAACATCTGAGGGAAAGTAGGCTTTTTTATTGTATTATTGTTTCCTCCAGTCTGTTTGATTTACTTTAGGAATGGGTAGGTAGTGACGAGTTCAAATCCATTATTATTCATAACAAGCAGTCGTCCTGAGGAAGAAATATGGAATATACAAGGGAAAGAGAATGTTTACTAGATTTACCTCTTGAAGCCGATGCTGTATTTTAAAATATTATTCTTCCTATGTACAGTCGATTTATTTTCTACTCATGAGGGGGCTTTTGAGCTTATGTTACTATATCCATCATTAACCCCTTCTCTAGAAGAAATTACCTTTAAGCTCAACAGATTCGTCTGTAGGCATATACGCCAATGGAGCGACGTGGTAAATTAAAAAAATATATAAAATCCATATTACCTGTTTCGGGCATAATGAACCGTGCGACGTAGGATGCCCCGAACCCCTTGACTGCGGTTAAGATAGTGACAGCGATACTCCTGTTGCAGCAATAAATACTAAGGTTGCCCATTTTCGGAGCAAAGATTTTCATAAACAAGATAAAAGAAAATCAGTAAAATATGCCCAAGAAAACGAAACCTTTCTCCTTACCTATGAGCACATCAGTGAATGTTTAGATGCTCCTACGATGCCGTAGAGAGAGGTTGAATCAACGCCGTTTTCGGTTTTATTTTTTATCTATTTATATATTGATTGATTTATTTATTTTTGCGTCGCTGTAGCTGTCCATCACACACCACCACCGTGAAACGTAGGATGCCCCGGAGTTAAGCTAGTATTACCACCTCTCCTCCTTTAAACCTCATCTTCTCTTCTTAACAGAGACTCAGCTGTCTGAGGCAGCTGACAGCAAACCCTTTTCTGTGTCCTCCTACTTTATACTTATTTCAAAGCCAAAGGTGGCTGTTGTGTATATGTACGCAACGACCTATCTTGCTCTCGTGTTCCTGAACTTGATTCTTCTGAATAATTCTGTACTCTCTGGCTTCGGCTCTCCTGTCATTCTCTAACTAAATATACCGGCGCTGTTTACTTATCTCCTATTCTACTGACTATCTAAAATTCTTTGACTGTATTACTTCGACGATGGAAAACATTCTATCCATTTCTCCTTTTTCTGAAATCTCCATTCTAGGAAATTTCACTACTCACCACCACCTTTGGCTCTCCTCTCCTACCACTGATCCACCTAGTGAACAAGCCTACATCTTTTCTATCCTTAATGACCTAGAGCAGCTTGTACAGCACCCTACCCGAATCCCTGACTGCCTTGGAGAGAGCTCCAACATACTTGACCTCCTCCTTACAACTGATCCTTCTCCTTACATTGTTAATCTTTTCTCTCCCTTGGACTCCTCTGATTACAACCTTATTACCTTAACCTTTCCTATCACTCCGGTACGGCCTCTGGACCCTCCAAAGAAACATCATCTGTGGCACTTTGGAGCTGCGGATTGGGAGGCCCCCAGGCAGTACCGCTTTGATTTTCTCTGGAATGATTATTGCTTCCATGGCCAGGAGCTATCTGACTGTGCATTGTGCATTACAAAAGTTATTCTCTCGGGCATGGAAGCACACATTCCTTCCTCATATCCTTTGACTAATGCAAGAAAGCCTTGGCTTAATCAAGTTTGTTCTAATGCTGTCCGCAACAAAGAGAGGGCCTATAAAAGGTACCAGAGCCAACCCACCCCTGAATCATAGCTTTTTTATGTTTCTGCCCGGAAGCGTGCTAAGTCTGTTCTTCGCTCTGCTAAAAATAATTTCAACCGTACAAAAAGCTCTCAACTCTCCAACACGAATTCTTCCTCTCCTTCTGGCACCTTGCCAAAAACCTTTCTCACAACTTTACCTCATCATCCTTCCCACCTCTTTTCTACTCTGATGGCTCGGTACCTATTTCTTTCACTGGTAAAGCAGATCTCTTCACTCAGACTTTCTCCTCCATTTCCACCTTAAACGATTCCGATGCTGTTCCTCCATCACTTCCCCCCTCTGACTTTTTCATGGCTGATATTAAACCTTCTTCAGCTGATGTATTTTGTACCATCACTGGCCTGAATATTAACAAGGCATATGGGCCTGGTGGTGTTCCTGCTGTTGTCCTCAAGAACTGTGCTTCTGTGCTTACACCCTGCCTAGGTAAACTCTTTTGCCTTTGTCTTTCAACTTGAACCTTTCCTTCTTGGCGGAAGTTTGCTCTCATGCAGCCAGTCCCAAAGCAGGGTGACCATTCCCAACCCTCTGACTATCGTCCAATTTCTTTAACATCCTGTATCTCAAAAGTTTTCGAGTCTATTTTTAACAGAAAAACTTTAAAGCATCTTTCCTATCACAGCCTTCTTTCTGATCATCAGTATGGGTTCCGTGAGTGACGCACCACTGGCGATCTTCTCACCAACTTTTCAGACTCCTGGTCATCCTACTTTCGGGACTTTGACGACAGCTTTGCCATTGCACTTGACATCTCAAAGGCTTTCGATCGAGTCTGGCATAAATCTTTATTTTCCAAATTGTCCTCATACGGTTTCTATCCTTCTATCTGTGCCTTCATCTACAGGTTCCTTTCTGGTCGTTCTGTAGCTGCTGTTGTAGACGGCCATCTTTCTTCTCCTAGATCTATCAACAGTGGTGTTCCTCAGGGCTCTGTCCTATCACCAACTCTCTTTTATTCATCAATGATCTTCTAAGCTGTAAATCTAACCCTATCCACTCATACGCTGATGATTCCACCCTTCACCTTTCCATTCGGTTTCCGCAACGTCCATCTCAGGAGTTACTTCAACAAACAAGGGATGAGACTATGGCACACCTAATGTCTGATTTGGCTCGTATCTCTGACTGGAGTAAAAATAATCTTGTTGTTGTTAATGCATCAAAGATTCAGTTCTTACATCTATCAACCCGACAAAATCTTCCACAGGAGTACCCACTAATGTTTAATAATATCCAGCTCAATCCTGCATCATCCTTGAACATGCTTGGGGTTTCATTCACTTGGGATTTGTCTGGGAATGATCATATTGCATCTCTTGTAAAGTCTGCTTCCAAGAGATTAGGTGTGCTAAACTGACTCCGTGCCTTCTTTACCCCTGCACAGATGTTGACTTTATACACGGGTTTTATTCGCCCCGGTTTAGAGTACAACTCTCATGTGAGGGGAGGCTCCCCACATACAGCTCTTCTCAATAGGGTGGAGTCAAAGGCTTTTCGTCTCATCAACTCTCCTCCTCTTACTGGCTCCCTTCAACCTCTGTCTCTTCGCTGCACTGTTGCCTCTTCATCCCATTTCTATCTCTACTTTAATGGTCACTGCTCCTCTGAACTGTTTGCTTGCATCCCTCCACCTCTACGACATGCGCGTACCACCCGTCTAGCAACAAATTCTCATCCCTTTTCTGTCCAGCTCTCTAATGCAAGAGTTATCAGTTACTCCCAGTCCATCATTTATGCAACAGGTCAACTCTGGAACTGTCTCCCTCTGTCTGTATTTCGTACTTCCTATGATCTTCAGTCTTTCAAACGCAGTGTGTCCAGGCATCTCGGAAAGAACGGATCTTGAAATCTGCTCTCTTTTTTTTTTTTTTTTCTTGGAAGGAACTGTTTTGCGGGCTCAGCCTTTGGTTCCTTCTCTCGCAAAAAAAAAAAAAAAAGTTATGAGCAGGACACCATCTATCGTCCCCGGCAGCGTCACACCCAATACATAAACTCCCGACCACCAATAGGATTCGAAAGTAGTGCTTAAATTTACTGCCTTTCCGAATCTGTATGCGTAAAAGTAAAGATATCAAGGTATTTGAATATTTCTTGTAGGAACGATATTCCCTCTTTTTTTTTTTTCTTTTTTTCTTTATTATTTACTTAGTTTTTCATTTTCGATCATATTCCCTTGGAGCCTCCTCTTCATCCACTGAATGCTGATGACAGTCATCTGTGCTCCATGTCTCACAAACTTTAAGAGATAATTCCACTAACACTCGGATAGGGAGATTTATGATGGCAAAAATGTATAAATCTTGCAAAACTTTAGGTTGTTCTCAGTCCCCTTCACCCTTGACCCAAGAGACCCAGGACTCAAACGACAAGATCAGCCTAATGAACCGGCACCAACACCCATCAACACAGGCCAATTAGCATCTTAATTATTCATAAAATCTCAAGTAAGCTCCTGTCCTCTCCTGGCTAAACCATCTGAGTTCTGAGGAATTTTAAGATACGCAAAGTGAATGGTTGCTTCTCCTGCTATATTTGTGCTAATTTCGAATAATGATGTAGGTGCTTTTTCTCTAGGAAAGTCAAGGGGATTCTGTGAACTCATTATGTTTGCGTAGCTAAGAGAATTGGGGATGAGGAAAGAATGATAATACTGTACGGAGAATGCTCCATTCGCAAACATCAAACGAGTTCAGAATTAAGCAGGAGTTTGGTCTGTCATCGATAATTATACCAATTCTATTTATTATGGAGAATACTGATTATGACAAAAATGGGTGATGAATGGAAAGCTAAAAGCTGGAAAAGTAAGACAACAAGGCTGCCAAAATAAAGGTATAGAGAAAGAAGTTTCCAAATAACACAAGGAAATGCTGTTTGTAGACATATGGTATGTAATATGTTTTTCCATGAAAATAATTCAGTACCACACTATTGGTGAGGAGGAAGTCGACACCATCATATACGAGTAGTAAGTACCGTCTAATGGTTTCCATCCTCTTGTTCAGACTTACCTCAGAGCTGCACTCTATCTCAGAATTGTCCGTCGAGTACTGTACTGCACCTTTCCTTGGCATGTAATTAATAAACACACACACACACACACACACACACACACACACACACACACACACACACACACACACACACACACACACACATATCGCTAAGAATAAAGATCGATGTATCTTACAACAGTTTACAGCAAATGATTTCTATTTTACGTCACCAAAACTCATCACCAGCAAAGGGATATTGCAGCCAGTTTGCTTTCTGCCTATGAGTTCTTGCATCAGTTATACAGGTCTGTATACTTCACCAGTGTCACTTAACCCCGTATTAGCCGACAGTTCATGGCAATTTTCTTTTCATTTACATATTTACTGAATACGGCGTTACACCGTTATCGCCCCATCAGGAGTGCAGGGGCCCCGGGAGCTGATTTCAGTTCTGTGTACCGTTTTTACCCTCCACCTGACAAAGTCAGAGAAGTGTGTTATTATCACTGGGAATTCCATAGAGTTGGGCAGCAGGGCTGCTGGCCGGGCGTAGAGATTTAGTTTCCGGGCCAGAAATCAGAAAGTACTCAGTACAGAGTCATGAAATTTCACATTGCTATGTGTCTTATAGTGAACTGGTGTCTTTTGATAGAATGCAGTGTCTTAAGTACAGTAGTTTATTTATTCATTATTTTATAGTGAAAATGTAAAAAAAAAAAAAATCCAGAGATTTCAGTGCATCCTGCTCAAGGAATCTGATGATCCAGGTTATGTGTCTTCAAGGCGTTCTCCTTTGGTTCATACGGGAGGAAGGAAACAACAACTCAGAGAACCATCTGAAATGCCAAGCATTAGCCACGTCAGGCAGAGCATGTCATTCTTATTTTACGTCGTTATTATCAGATTTTTTGTTTCACCATATCAAGAGAGCATCGGAGGTCGTGACGGAGTTGTTGAAAGCTATATAGAACTCCTGTTCAAAAAGTCTCCCATAAACTGATTTAAGTCAACTAGAGATATTATGAATGTAATAAAAATGACGTGATCCTACTGGCGAAGTTAATACGGCAGGGGGGTTGTGCGACAGTGTTAGGAAATCCACCTTAGCTTTAGTGTCCTGTATAACAAATACAGAATAACTTTTTATAATGGTCAAGAGTCAAGCCCATCCATCCAATGACACACTTAGATTATATCCTTGTTAACACTGGATGGTTTCATTCTACTTTTGAAAGACAGATAGATGTAATGGGGTTAAAGAAAATTGTATGTAACCGCTCTGGTTAAATTTGAAGAATGTTCTTAACTTAGTGACAGCCTGGCGACAGCAAGAATGAAGTAAAGAATACATCATCGGACTGAAATAGTTAAATTGAAATTATGGGAAGGCTACCATATTATTTTGTTTTCATTCAGCCGACTGAAACATTGTTCTATGACACCGTGAACGATAACAATATGGCTAAGATACTGCTTAAAAAAAAAAAAACGTGGATAATACTGCTTACCATGATATCAGACTATGAATTCAAAAACAAATTCGAGGCTAAATAACTCGTTATAACCCACCGCACTTAACAAGAGACGGACTAGAGCATATTGTGAAGGTATGTTAAAGAGGAACCACCAAGTCTGGACCCTTGAACTCCGAGACTATAAGCCGGTAGGCGAAAGGGGGTACGCTAGTATCCTTTCAGCATAATTCCGCACTCAGGAACCTTTGGCAGTAGTGGGTTAAGAGGACCAGTTCTTACTTGACGATTAAACTGATCCCTTTCAATGCCTTCTTTCCCTTCGCAAAAAGCTGTTGCCCAGCACGTAAAGAGGCAAGATTTCAGGAGTTGTTCAGTCCAGCCAGTCCCCTCCCGATCCCCCTCCGCCACATTTACCAACACGTGGTACTGAGTACTGTGAATCAACTCTCACGGAACGCGAATTTTACCCATGTCCCATTTTTTATGTACAGTATCTTTTTCTAATTCATTCTGCCGAGGGTTACCCATTTAGTGCATTCCTGTCTTAGTCACGCTAGTATTTGTAACTCTCCTACCCACAGTATACTGCCTAATCCTGTTATTATTTTTTTTTTTTTTTGGGGGGGGAAGGGGGCAAAAGAAAGAGACAAAGGCTGAGAGCCAGCAAAATTTGTTCTTTTCAATGCATGCTGAATAAACAGAAGTCCAGAAACTGTTTTCTTCCTAAGAAATTACTTTCTCATTGTCGAATTCTTCCTCCTTTCCTTCTTTCCTTTCGTCTGGAGATAAAGCCCCACAGCGTGGTGAATTATTTCCTTATCGATCAAGCCGCCTTTTGCCCTCCATCTTCTCTTGATTTCGTGAAAGTTTTATGTTATTAAGCATATCATTTTTATAAGCACATTTCACTGAATCCATTACTATTTACTGTTCCTTTCATTCCTCTGTCGGCGAAAGAACTTTATCATTCTATTCAGGCTGACTCCAACGATTTAATTCATTTGCAGTGAGCATTTCGCACCCTACAGTCAATACAAACACCATTAACCCTTCCATTCTATTTCAATGGACGCCAGACGATTTTATTAAGCTATGAGTAGTGTGGATGTGGATCCGATAGGAAGCGTTAAGAGGAATACACTGAGATGGTTTGGCCATGTGGAGAGGATGGAGGGTGAAAGACTGACGAAGAGAGTGTATGTGAGTGAGGTGGAGAGGGGAAGAGGGAGGGGGAGGCCAAGGATGTGATGGAGGGATGGGGTGGAGACGTATATGAGAGAGGGGGGTGTGAGCTGGGAGCGGGGCAGTGAAATGGCGGGGGACAGGGCGACGTGGAGGCGATTTGTTTGTGGCCACCCCGAACGGGATTGAGGCGTCTGGCAATAGACAGTTAGACAGAGTAGTCATATGAACCTGAGGGAGTTGACAGTGTCATCATTAGCCTTCTCCTGTCTGGGACAACTCTGGCATCCTATTTCAGATAACACCGGACGTATTCAACTCAGAATAAGTCATATACACCAGAGTTAATGTTTCTTTTATTTCCTCATTATTCGTAACATTAATACATTCAGCTACACATGACATGTTTGTGAATTTTCCACCAAAGATTTTGCTGTTAATTTCACGTGTCAGTATCACCAGCACACACCCAGCCACAAACCCTGTGTCAGTGTCAGTGCAGCCCCTCTTGTTATTGTTGCACGGCCACAATGCAACTGACGGCTGCAGCTGATGGCTCACTAATGGCCATCGTATTAGTAAGGGATAAAAGGATGGGTGGAAACGGGTCAACTGAGGGAAGATATGAGTGGATGTTGGTGGTGTAAGATTGAATTTCTTTCATCCAAGAAATATAGCCTGTAAAACTGTTTTCATTCAGAAAAATAGTCAGCAAATATAGCAAACTCAAGCTATGCTTGTTTCTAGGTACCTGAAAACATGGCATTTAAAAAAATGTAGGTCATAGAGTGGAAAGGACGGACTGAGGAAGAAGTTCCTGAGGTGACCACTCATATACACCAAAGACTAGGAGAGAGAGAGAGAGAGAGAGAGAGAGAGAGAGAGAGAGAGAGAGAGAGAGACTGTGGTACAGAAAGGGCAGTGATGAAGTGTAGACGAAGAGACGAAGAGACTTTTGTTTCCTATCTGTCTAGATATGCTGTACGAGAGGAATTCCCACACGTGGAAATGGTGAATAAAGCCAGTTACGAAATTAGAATATAGATTACTTTAAACAATGTGGAGAATCGGATCAGCAGAGCTAACCTCTGTAAAACTGTTTTTGTCAGAGAAGTATTTAGGTCTTTCCTATATAGATCACTAGAAAAAGACACCAGTGATATTAAGAGATGATGAAGATATTAGCTGTTTGTTGCTGAGGGTAACAGGATCGTCATAGGGAAGGTTGTGTTGACCTGAAATATGGAGGAACTAACTTTTTGATGGTCAAAAGTCAGTGATTCTAAAGCTCCACTTAAAATTTACGAGGGAAATAAAAAGCAGGTGTGCCAGAGCCGTGTCAAATGGGTGAAATGTAAAGGGTGGAGTCACGAAGCAGATGTACAGTTGTGAAGGTCGCTAATGAATCGGGTGAAGAGAGGTGTTCAGGGTATAGTTCCGTAAAGAACGCCATTACTTGTAGGTTTACAAAAATCGTAGCTGCCTAAAACAGCAGCCATAGCACAATCGAAGATGAAACATGATTTGAAGGTATAGAGAGAGAATTAGAAACCATAATAATGCTGTGTGGAACTTAAAGATTTGTTTATAGTTCTGGCAATGGCGCTTTGTGAAGTATATGGGTGAAGACCGGATGCAGTAGGAAAAGGCAAGTGATAAACGAAAAGGAAAGTTTTCGTAGAAAAAGTGGGTAGAAGTCTCTTTTCTTTTCATGTGAAGATTTTATAAAAATGGGCTCTGCTGAGTTAAGAATCTTAGAGAATTAGGAACTTTTTTTTTCTGTGATTCCATCCCACCCACTCTATCTAGCTGTCATTATAATTATATCAGTTACATACATAACGTTAGAAAACCAACGTAATGTGTACTGCACCAAATGACAAGTGGTTAGATTAAGAAAAACTTAGAGATTTATACCCCATAACCTTTAGTTTCAAAGGAAGCCAAAAAGGTTATAACTATAAAACTATAGCCAGTGATCATCGGTGGACGGAAGCTAAATGTCCTTGTAGACAAAGGTAGAAAGTAAGATTACAACAAAGTAGAGGGGGGAAATTACAGAAAGGTGATCTTTGACTGAAGGAGATTAGAACTGGGACGAGGCTGTCACGTTTCCTTGGCTGGTTCTTGTTTATATGGGTGGGGTACTGCGACAAGTGAAAACAAGAACACAGAAAATGAGAAAGGAAAGGGTGCAAGGAATGGAGACCAAAAGCCATTTTCTCGTTGTCATAGAAGACTTTGTCAAATCTCATCCTTAAAAATATTAATGCATATTACACCATATTATTTTTCTTTCTGTTATTCACATCAATCTAATAACGAGACAGTCTCACACGTGCGGTAGCACTCTGTAAGTAGGAATGGCGCCGGTTCAAACTGGCGTCCCGTACTATAGGGTACCGGAGCATTCGCGCGAAAATGGTCGCAAAGCTTAGTTCTAAGCTTATGAGCTAGAAGACCTTAGCTATTTAAGTGCAAAACTACTCGCAGTCTTGCTAACCTTCTTAGGAGTAGCAAATTCGAATAGCAAAAATATCGATTTTGTTCTTTCTTTCATTCTGTTTTTCTTTATTTTATTTCATCAGTCACAACTTCAAATTATAAAGCCGTTCGCGAGCGTACTATACACCAAAATGCTGCTTGTCAAGTGTAGATGTTTCTTTTAATGTATAGGAAAGCATTCAGGCTATGTTTCGCGAGTTACGTCCTGAAAACCTCATCGCACAGTATTGGTTAGCTACAGCTCGCCTACAGTTAAAGAACGTACCAAACACTTCTTTTCACGAGAAAGCATCCTCGTTTTAGTATTTCAGAATGCTGTGCATGTAACGATCCAAATGTAACACTTGCTTTATGCATAATTATACATCCACAAAAAGATCATAAACTAGTAAACAAAATTTTTCTTCTAAAATGATTGTTAAGAAGAAATGGCAAAATGCCACAGATAAGAGATGAACATAGCACAGAAACAAGAGAGCATTCAGTATGGGAGGAGATTTAGAGACTTATACCCATTACTGCATTCCGCCAGCTACTGTACAAGTCTGTGGCTAAAGTGTGGAATGTAGTAATGGGTATAGGTCTCCAAATCTCCTCCCGTCCTGAATGGTCTTTTGTTTTTGTGATTTTTTCATCTCTTATCTGTGCACTTTTGCCATTCCTACTTAATAACTATCATTTTAGAAGAAAATTTTTGTTTTTCAGTGCAGAGATAATGTTATGGATGTTAACTGACCACATGCAGAAACAAGCTAGTAAGCAAGAGGTGCTAGGAAACTTCCTTAGTTGAGGATATTCATTGCTTATGAGTACAGTTTTTGCAGTTCTAACTATGAACAGCCTACAACTTTTGGATGACAGGAGTGCAAGTTTGAGACTGTGGCAAAAGTTTTAAAGTTGTATGTGAAAAATTATAAATTACTCATTCAGCTCAAGAAATTCATTTTCAAGTTTCTTATTGCTGCATTTAAACATTATTCTTTCAGTTATGGGAGATAGTTTATAGTGAACTGAGTAATGGAGGCAAGATCTAACCTCGGCAGTTGGGGAAAAGTCCCCCAAAGGTGAATTAAGTTTGGTGGTAGCAAGAATTCGGTAAGGAAGATGCCACCATAATGAAGGGTTTAGGAATTTATAAATGTATGATAAAGGGAAGAGTTAATAATGAATGTGAATAAGCAGAAGCTGTTGGTTTTTCAGAAGGTCAGTGATAACAATTGTAATGCGAGACTAAATGGTACGGGAATGGATCATGGTGTGCTGTCCTCCCACCACAGTGCTCCCACCCCACCCCTGGCTCAGTTGACAAAGCAAACCTCCCATTTCCCCCTCCTCCTTACCTCCTCCAAACCCTTCTTCTCTTTCATTCTTTCTCCCCTCACCGCACTCATCCAACTGCCAATCCATTCCGCTCCCAACCATTCGCTCAGCCAATAATCTTCCCATTTTCTCTTTTTACCTCGCCCGGACGGAGTCCGCGAGGTTTTGCTTCTGGTCGAGTATGTATGTTTCTTTGTATGTATGCATGCATGAATGTTTATTCCTTTGTTTGTTAGCAACATTACGGAAAAACGGCTGAATGAAATTAAATGAAACCTTCAGGATATATGGAAATTTGTGGTAAAAGAAAGTGATTAAATTTTGGAGGTAATTGGGTGACCATGAAAGGTCTAAATCAAGGTCACTGATTTTCAGAGGGCTGTAACTCGAAAACCGTTGAAGATAGAGATATTTACTATCGGAACTTACAGGAGCTCGTAATATGGGCTTTCATTTGGCACCAAGACCTTTGATCCTGAATGGCCTTGAAAGGTCATACTCAAGGTCACGGATATTCAGGGGGCTATAACTCGAAACTGATTGAAGATAGTAAGATATTTACTATTATCAACATATAGGAAATCCCATATGGGTTTTTAATTGGTACCTTGACCTTTGGCTGTAAGTGACCTTGAAAGGTCAAACTTAAGGTCACGGATATTCAGGAGGCTATAACTCGAAACTCGTTGAAGATACAGATATTTACTATTACCATGATACAGGAAGTCTCATATGGGCTTTCATTTGGCAGTATGACCTTTGACCTTGAGTGACCTTGAAAGGTCAAACGCAAGACCAAAGATTTTCAGAGGGCATAACTTGAAAACATTTGCGCCATTACCTTAGACTTTAACCCATTAACTCCCAGGGCTCCTGTGAGAGGGATGTTGCTGGAAGGGTACTAAGCGTACTGCCCTTGGCCTATCGGCTCGTAGCCGCGAAGTTCATAGGTCCCTACCTCCGGGTTCTCTCCTTTCTTAACTTTTGAAAATACTCAGTTCCGCCCTATATTGAGGACCCTGGGTGCAATTGGGTTGATTGTGGACTGACACTGAAAGGCAGAAATGAGTCAGTATTTACCGGTAACAGGAATAAAATAATTGCTGTCGAGCGAGGTTCGTTGTGCCTGGCACCACTTGTTACTACTGTGCTGACTACGCCAAGCACTATTCTCTTATTGTCTGAAATGCTTAGGTGCCCGTGCACTTTGTACTTCTTGCTCTAAACTATTTTGACTCTTTCTTATTCTTCATTATATCGACCGCATAAACCAGTGTCCACAAATTTCATCTCAAACTTCCTTTCTATACTCCACCTTACAGCTCCTCCTGGACCTCTCCCTGTACAAGTCACTTTCTCCTTCACATCTATCAATTTTTCTCACTCCTCCAGCATAATGACATAATCTTCGCTTTATTCTGCTATAACCAGACGATTTCATTAAATTTGATAAAAACACCATCACAGGTGAAGAGCATACTTATTTTGTATAATGTTCTTGTGTCAACATTAAGTCCACTGCAGGACCAGAGCTTCTTCTGCCAAGGAAAATGAAAGCCGGAATTAACCCTTCATCATGCTGGCGAAGTATGAATGAGGATGACGTGCCTGTGGGAAAAGTGATGTATGTGAAAATAGAAGTGTTGTAATGGCTATGTTTGTGCGTGTGTCAGAGCTTGTGTATGTCATTAGCATAAGCGACAAGGTCCCAACATATGCAGACATATGAAAGGACATACTGCCAACACCCAGTTTATATACCCTTCACGGCCTTGACTCCAACACTTGACTCGGAACACACGCAACACGAGATGAGTCCGTCACCACCCATGATCCAAAGACGTTGGATCATGCTACTGCCAACCATCACAACACCAACGGGAATGATGAAGGGTGCATGAAGTGCCTCCAGTTCAAGAGCTAAGGGGAATGTATTGGCTGGAAGAAATATGAATGACGTCTTGAGGTTGATAGGGTTAAATTTAAACATTACTGAGAGCCTCCACTTTTACCCTTCGATCAGTTGACTTAATGACTCTCTTTCTCTCTCTCTCTTACACACACACACACACACACACACACACACACACACACACACACACACACACACACACACACACACACACACATCTCTGTGTGTGTGTGTGTGTGTGTGTGTGTGTGTGTGTGTGTGTGTGTGTGTGTGTGTGTCATCCCTACTTTCGAACACAATACTTGCTAATCGGTGCATCCATCCATCATCGGTGCAAATATAAAATAAACCACGTTTTAGTTATTGAGCATTTATCCAGAGTGATGGGATGTTTTCAGATACTCTGAAAATTGCTTTATGCACTTGTGGTGTATCTAGTGCGTGAGAATAAGAGAGAGAGAGAGAGAGAGAGAGTATTGACTGCACGGCAAAAAATAACGAGTTCAGATTGTGAAAAGAATTACGGTATTACTTTTATGGTGGTGATGAAGGTTAATGTAAGCGAAATTTATGATGGGAGGCGGTGTGGGTAACCGAGAAAGTAGCAAGATATTGTGCCTAAATATGTGGTAAAGCTAGTGTGGAATGCTGGAAGAAAACTAAACACAAACCCCCGACAAAAGTGCCTCCATGATTTTATGTAACAAATGTATACTTAGAGACAATTCGATGCCCTTTTGAATTTCTTCAGTTCTAGAACGTCTTCCTTGTCATCGCCCGTCTTTGGCAAGCCGAGGCGATATAGTTTTTGTTGGTTTGTGTCTGTGTGTGATTTAGTGTGAGACCACACCACGTCACCTACTCTTTTGTTGTTATTATTATTATTGTTATATAGAGTGTTTCCGAAGCACAGAAGAGTAGGTGACGTGGTGTAGTCTCACATAGCAGCGCAGATGATCAGGCCAGAGAGGGAAAGGTAATTAACGAACCAATCAGCGACCTGCGGGCTAAGGATTAACCAAAAGCGTGATCCAGCAGCCGGCAAGATAAGTCAGACTGACCCGGGAAAAGTTCATTCCTCTGAAGAAGCCTCTGCGAAAAAGTAATCAGGAATAAACTTCTGTTCCAGACTCGTGTTTCTCTACACCACTCATATACATCTTGTATAATGCCTCAACAACAACAACAACAACAACAATAATAATAATAATTGTAACTTGCCATACTTTGGTGATAGAAACTCCGTGTACAAACAGCTAGATAAGGAGTTTATTACGAGCTCACAACAAAATAGTCTGCCCTTCTTGAATGTCTGCTCTGAACTGACGCAGTGGCGCCGTCTTCCCAGGCTTGGGGCCCTGGGAAGGCGTGCTACGTCAGTAAGTTTAGTGGGGGCATGTATGCATTGGGGGGGGGGGGGCATATATACATCGGGGGTAGACATATTGTAGGGGAGGGTACACTACTCCCCCGGGTAGCTGAGATGGTGTCTCCTGACACCAGGAGTTATATGGTGTTTGATTATATTATGAAGGCAAGGGCGGGGAGGTATGTACAAGGGATAAGTATGATACAGGGGCAGTAGGGGAGACATGGCCATGTTTAGGGGAGGGAATTAGAAGGATATATACAGATAAGATATACTGTACAAGGATTAATAGGTATGTGTCCAGTAAGGGTCGAAGGTATACATAGATATAATGGGGATTATACAATAATATCTTGAGACATGATAAACAAGGAGTAGATATGAGTTCTTTTGTTGTTCTTCGTTCATTTTTTTTTTTTTTTTTGTTGGTTGGTAGTTTCTGTAGAATACACTGTCACTCAATTATGCATTAAAGAAATACCATCATTTTCTAGTAGGAAGAGTTCTGTTCACAGTTGGGTTAATTGTCAGATGGCATTGGGAGTCACTGAATGTGAGGGCACTAAGTACGGGGAGTTTCGACGTCGTGTGGAGGGCGTACTATGCCTGTAGCGACTCTGATTTCCTGGAGTCGGCGTTCCATTTTCCAGACACAACAATGCACTGCACATATGATGAGTAGAAAATCTATGAAAGCGATAACATCAGGGGGAAACACAACTGTTGGATGAACCCAGGAACGGCTGAAGGCCAGAGAAAATTGATCCATAATGAAGTCACTGTCATTGAGGAATGTTAGCATGCGCAAGTTAGGGGAGGTGATGGTAATGTTGGCAGATGGTAGGGTGGAAGGCATGTCGATTGGTTGAAAGATGTCATAGGAGTGTTTACGGACAGCTTGGTCATAGCGAGTGGCGTAAGTGATGACGGACTCTGATTTGATGGTCAATAGTCTGGTGCTTTGTAGAGACCACTAGCGGGGACGGATCGAACCGAAGAACCAGGATACATGAATGTGACAGAGATGGGAACAGCAAAAAAGAAGTACTGGACATGGTTGAGGTGAGCATGGTGGACCGGGAGTTCAGGAGCTGGTACAAAGGAACAGGCCGAGTAGATGGAATGGTTGCGAACTAAAGCAGACTCACAGGGCGTAGCGCTGCTAGGGAAGATAGCGAAAAGGTGGGCAGCACAGAGACGAGAAGTCGGAGTAAGGGAGGAACATTTCTGGAGGTCTGTGGAAGAAAGGAAGGCAACTGAAAGATGATCATGGGAGAGGAGGAAATAGTCTGAAGGAACAGATACTTGTAACAAGGAGTTGTTGAGGCGGAAAGAGAAGGGAATGATGTGGAAAAGGTTAAAGGTTATGGCAGAACGGAGAGGAATATGGACGACGACGTATGTGGTGAGAAGAGTGGCTTCGAGAACAGGAGAATAATATTCGAGGGAGGAATAGGGGAGGACTGGGGATAAACCGAAGGTGGAGTGAGCCCATTCCAGAACAGAACAGAGAGCTGAGACAGGTACTAAGTCGGCAGTGACACGTCCATTTATAGCATCGACCAGGATATGAACCAAGGTAGAGACTTGAGACAGAAGAGAGTAATGGCCAGTTGGAGATTATCCATGTTGAGTTGGAGGTAGAAGAACTGAGAGATAACGTTGAGATCTGAAAGGTGTCGTTGTAATATATCGGTGAAGTTGTATAGAGTGGATGTGACTTCATTTAGGTGGGTCGTAAGCTTCTGTAACATAGTGTGTTGGATTTTGATGACTCAGCGTTGGGATTCTAGGGCTGAAGCTAAATGAGTGAGATCAGATTTGAAGCCAGAAATGTCATGGGCTGTAGCAATGCCAAACAAGCCACTCAGAATCTCACCGCCGAAGTCGAAGAGACCTCATTTCACATGAGAACGACCAACGGGTGTCTGAATGGAAAATGTGTCATTGAGCTCAGTGAATCTGTTACTTATGTATTGCAATTGCCAGGAGAGTGGTAGGAAAAGGTTATAGAGATACTCATTTGGGTTGTGTGTCCCCATGATGGTCGTGAGATGGGTCTTGATTCCGTGGAGCTGGTGCACGTAGGCAGGTAGGGCAATGGCTACATCGGCCAGGGGCGCAAGATCGTAGTGCAGGGAGACTAGTTTCTCGATAAGCATTACCTCGCCTCCTGAGCCGACCAAGGCCCCGGGACGTACTCCACCATCGTCCTGACCTGACCCAGACCCCAGGAGGGTCAGCACTGCCAGCAGGGAGATCGCTAACATCGTACCTAGAAAATCAGGGTAGAGTTAATGGGGGAGGTCTTGAAGAGGTTGATGGGCAGAGCACAGTTTGGACCGATACTGATTGGTTGATGAATGAGTAGGTGGAGGTGGAGATGAAGGAGACTGAGGGATAGGTGGAGACAAAGTAGATTGAGGGATGTGTGGAGGGGAAGGGGGGTCAGGAGGTTGTGTAAGTGACTTTTCCAAGACGAGGCCACGGGGTGCTCGCTTTAAGTCATCGACGTGGACCCATCTGGTGTCCTTAGTGGACAGGTCCTGGAGGTGAAATTTGTTGCCTTGTTGAGTGAGGACGCGGTGGGGCCCTGTAAATTTGTCATCCAACTTAGAGGAACGCGTATGGGAATGAGCAAAGACAAGATCGCCTACATTGATAGTGATAGGAGAGGCGGACTTATGTTGGCGCTGCAGCATGTCCTCCTGAGAGGAAGCCAAAGTGGATTGGACATACTGGTGGATTGTCTGGAAGTTGGCCAATTTTAGTTTAACATAATCATCCATGTTGTAGATGGGTTCCGGCTTTGAGGATAAGAGAGAGTATGGGAGGTCCTTGTCAAAACCAAAGAGAACGAAGAAGGGAGATTCAGCAATGGATGCATTGATGGAGCTATTGATTGAGGATGCCACTTGGGGAATCCAGTCATCCCAGGACGAACTATGGGAGCCTAGATGTCTAAGGCACTCTAAGATTTTCCGGTTGTGGCGTTCTACAAGGCCATTGGAAGCCGAATGGTTAGGCACGACATTGCACTTACTGATATGAAAGTGGCGACAGATCTCATCTAGAAGGCTATTGTTGAACTCTGTACTGCTGTCAGTAAGAATGGTATGAGGGGTATTGAACGGGCAAATTACGTGATCTACAAAGGCATGTGCAACGCTCTTCACGGTCTTGTCGGAGAGGGGTACGAGGACACAGTAGCGGGAGAAATGGTCGACCGCTACAAACAAGTACTCAGCGCCGGATTCCGTGAGAGGTAGTTTTAAGAGATCGATTGAGACAGTTTCCCATGGTCGTGACGGGATTGGGTATTGTAAGAGAGGTGCAGGTAAGCCGGTTGATCCTTTGTGGCGGTGGCAGGAGAGGCAAGAGTCACAGTGGGCATTGATATCGCGGCGCATGGTTGGCCAATAGTATTTGAGACGTGCTTGGCGGAAGCATCGGTCTTTACATGGATGGGAAGCTTGAGGGGTATTATGAACAATGTGAAGAACCGTTGGTATTAGGGCAGTGGGGACAACAAGTTGGCGTAGTTCGCGATTGGGCATGTCTTTGCCTGTTAGTAGTGTTTTCCTGTACAAGAGGTCATCATCTAGCATGAACTCATCTAGTGATACTGGCAGAGTAGGTAAGGTCGAGGCATCGCCAGATTCTAGGTAATAAATGACTTTGGACCATATGGGGTCTTGGCGCTGAAAATTTCAAACAACTTCTGACATTAGTGTAGTGTTTTCAGTTACTTCAGGCTGCAGTGATGTTATAGCTGCTGCTACGTGACGTGAGAGTGAGTCTGTGACTACATTCAACTTGCCTGGTACATAATGAAAAGTGCGATTAAAGTCCTGACTACCGCTAGCGCTTCGAGATCTGTGACACTGTAGTTACGTTCAGCGGTTGTAAGGGTGCGACTAGCATACGCTATTACGCGCTTCCTTGATGCTTCATCGAGTTGCATCAAAACGGCACCAAGTCCAGTGCCTGAGGCGTCTGTGCAGAGAAGGAAGACTGTGGTATAATCAGGGAATGCTAGAACAGGGGCATTTACAAGTGCTGTCTTTAGCTTTTGGAAAGCCTGTGACTGGTCGTTAGTCCAAACAAAGGGCACATTCTGCTTGAGTAAGTGAGTCAGAGGAGCGGCAATCTTTGCGTAATCTTGTATGAAGCTACGATAATAGCTACTGAGGCCCAGGAAACTTCGTACAGCTTCGGTAGTGGTAGGTTCTGGGAAGTTAATAATCGCCTTAGTTTTATCCTCATTAGTATGAATGCCTTGTGCATCTACGACATGGCCTAGGAATTTGATTTTCTTTCACAGGAAGTCACATTTACTGAGATTGATTTTCAGGCCTGCGAGCTGGAGGCGTTCAAAGACTTGCCAGAGCTTGGTAAAATGGTCAGGGATGGATTTACTCACAACAATGATATCATCTAGGTAAGCAAAAAGAGAGTGTCCCATCATACTGCTGAAGACTGAATGGGTAAGTCGCATGAACACGGAAGGAGAATTTCTCAGACCAAAAGGGAGTCTCTTAAACTGAAAATGTCCAGATGGGGTGCTGAAAGCTGTAACTGGGTGAGAGGACTCTTCCATTTCTACCTGCCAGTACCCGCTGAGGAGGTCTAAAGATGAAAAGACTATGTTATTTTCACCAAAGGATTCTAGCAAATCAGTAAGGACGGGTAACGGGAAACAGTCTGGAACGGTGACAGAATTGACCTTACGATAGTCGACTACTGGTCTAAAGTTGCTGTCCTTCTTTGGTACTAAGAAAAGTGGGCTATTCCATGGACTGACGGAGGGTTCGATAATGTCCTGGTCTAACATGTTCTGTACCATTTGATCTGTCTGCTTTCTCTGGCTATGAGGAAATCGATACGCTGGTATGTAAATTGGCTGAGTTCCTGGTAGTATTTCAATCGTATGTTTGACAAGGTCTGTTCTGCCCATCGGTTCACCAGGTAAAGCAACCACGTTTCTGTACGAGGTCAGAAGGTTGAGGAGTTGAGGCGTATTTTCTGGGAAATCTGTGCAAGTGAGATGTGAGAGCATATCGGATGAATATGTCGGCGCAGACCCCGTAGAGTTAATAGTACATACACCTATTGGCATACTATCATCAGTCTGAATAGTAGGAATTGAGGAATCCTGGCACACCTTTACGGCCGCTGGGTATACTAGGAAGTCTCCAATCTTTACACCACTTTTAAGTTTTAGTGGAGCATTTGTGACATGGAGCAAGTACAGGTAGCATAAACTATCCTCCAAGACTGTACACCATGCTGACTCATAAGTCAAGCCATTCACACAACACGTCTCAGGTAGTGTTAGTACATCCACTCCTTTCGCACCGGCAACACAAACAGAGACTTTGGTGAACTCACGCGGTAACAAAATTGTGCACGTATTCGTTACTGCACGTTTCGTCTCTGCGTGTTGGAGAAGATCATTCACACTGTGTGAGGTAGGTAATTGAGACATGTCTGAGTCAGCGATAGTGTTGTCGGGAGAGGAGGTAAGAGCCATTTCCGAAGGCTGAGAGGATGTAGCAGTAGATATGGAGGAATTTATGTCCTTGCTCGCAGTCATTAAAGGAATGATCTCTGTATTCTCAGATGATGATAGTGGTAGTTTGGGCTGGTCTGAACTTTTTGGTAGCGATTGGGACAATGGTAACTGAAGGACTGATTTGATCGTAAGAACAGGACGGGGACATTCCATGCTGTAAACTGGGAATCCAGAAATGTCTATACTACCACAAGAAGGTAATAATGCAATGGAGTGTTGTGCCATGGTGGAGAAACCAATAAGGGCATCTGCGGGATACCGCAAGTCATTAGTGACATGAAATTCAATTGGGATAGGGGGCAAATCTCTGTGGAGTTTGACTTCTAGGGTGACTCTTCCCTTAACCTTAAACTCTGAGCCTTCGACACCACATAGGCGAATGTCTGGTGGTTCTAGGAAACTGACGTGGTTGTGATGTCGTTGAATAAGATGTAAGGAATTGTCTGAGATCAGATTTACTATAGATTCTGTGTCCAAGGAGAATGACGTTGGTATGTCATGACCGCATCCGAGAATGACTAAACCTGAGGATGTTATGGGACCTAAATGGCGGATTGGGAGTTGGGTTTCTGGTTCGACGTGATATTGGTCCGATACAGGGGCGGCGCTTCCCCCGACTGTTGGCGGTTGAGGTAACGACATTCCTCAGTGGTGTGAGTCGTGCTGGATTTGTGGTATTTGCAGTGTGGACGACGGGAGCGGGAAGGCGTACGCTGTCTGGTTTGGGAGTGAGAACGTCTGTATTTACGGTCGCAACTGGATTCTCGATGTCCAGGATGACTACAGTGCCAGCAAAGAATCGAAGATTGTCTGTTCCGTCAGACGCTAGATTGATCACGACCTGTGGTAGGAGAACGATGCGTGGCAGGTCTGCTGCATGTGGTGGAACGCGAGTGAGATTGGTCTGGGGTAGTGGAGGTGTGACAGACTGAGGAGGCCAAGGGTTGGGTGGTGCCCTGACGTGTGTAGTTCGAACCGCTTTTTTCATGAATGGCTTTAGTGACGTGAATAATTTTATCTCCTGGATTGAAACCGATTTCCAAGGCTAGCTCTCACTGTTTAGGAGTAAGCCAGTGAAGGAATCTCAGGTAACCAGTTAAGTCAGCAAAGTTAGTGAGTGAAAGCACTGGAACGCCATTATTGTCTTCTAACCATTTCGTGCCTACCAGTAATTGGAGCATTTCGCTACTAGTTGCTTTCATGGCAGCAGCAGCTTCGCAGAGCTTGTCATGTTGCGCTGGGACCCTCAAGTCCTCATCCATTTGGTTTAGGAGATTAATGAATCCCATGAGAGACACGGTATTTGAATGCTGGCAACAAAGGCTGATGAGTTCTATCTATCTATCTATTGCCAGACGCCTCAATCCCGTTTGGGGTGGCCACAAACAAATCGCCTCCAAGTCGCCCTGTCCCCCGCCAATTTCACTCCCCTGCTCCCAACTCACACCCCCCTCTCTCATATACCTCTCCACCCCATCTCTCCATCTCATCCTCGGCCTCCCCCTCCCTCTTTCCCCCTCCACCTCACTCACATACACTCTCTTCGTCAGTCTTTCACCCTCCATCCTCTCCACATGGCCAAACCACCTCAGTGTGTTCCTCATAACGCTTCCTATCACATCCACATCAACATCACAACGCTCCTTTATATCGTCATTCGTCAGCCTGTCTCTCCATGTGACTCCACAGGCTCCTCTTAAATAACTCATTTCCACGGCTCTCACTCTTGACTTATGTCCTTCCAACAACGTCCAAGCTTCACTTCCGTACGTTAGAGTTGGTATCACAATACTGTCATGTAGTAACTTTTTCACTTCCATGCTCACTTCCCTGTTTCTTATCACTGCTTTCAAAGAACCAGCAACCTTTCTTCCCTGCTGTACCCTTTCAAGCACTTCACCCTCCAAACCTCCATCCTTACTCATCACACTACCCAAGTACTTAAACGTACTCACATTTTCCAATTCCTCACCATCCAACCTCGCTGTACATTCACTGACTTCACCTCTCTCAAAGACCATCACTTTACTCTTCCCTACATTCACCTTTAGATTCCGTTTCTTGCACGCTCTCTCAAACTCATCCACCAAGCCTTGCAGCTCCCCTTCGTCTTCACTCAACAACACAGTATCATCTGCAAACAACAGTACAGGGAGTTTCCAAACACTATCCTCTCTCACCAGGGCCACTCCAACATCCACTACCCTACCTTGTACCTCTTTTATTACCCCATCCATGTACAGATTGAACAACCATGGAGACATGACACATCCCTGTTTCAACCCAACTTTCAAAGAGAAAAATTCACTTAGTTCACCATCCACACGCACTGCAGCCTTCACACCATCGTACATACTCTTCACAGCATTCAACATCTTTCCATCTACTCCATATATTCTTAACACTTTCCACAATCCTAGTCTATCCACCCTGTCATATGCTTTCTCCAAATCCATGAAAGCCGCATACAACTTCTTTCCCTTCTCTAGAAACTTTTCCACTAAAGACCTAAGAATGAATATCTGATCTACACAACCTCTTCCCTTCCTAAAGCCTCCCTGTTCTTCTCCAACTAATTTATCTGTTCTTTCTCTAACTCTGTCAATAAGTATCCTACCATACACTTTTCCTATTATACTAAGAAGACAAATGCCCCTATGATTACCACACTCTTCTTTTTCCCCTTTTCCTCTGTACAAGGGAATAATTATACCTGACTTCCAATCCTCCGGGACTCTACCTTCCTCCCAGGCCAATCTGCACATCTTCCACATCCATTCTACTACTATCTCTCCCCCATGCTTCAGCATTTCACCACACACTCCATCAATTCCTGGGGCTTTCCCTGATTTAACTTTCTTCATTGCTTCCACAACTTCTATCCTACTGATTTCTTCCTGTCTTCTCACCTCCCTCCTTCTCCCAGCCATTCCCTAGCCACTTATACTCGCATTACTTCCATCCTCCACGTTCAACAATTCCTTAAAGTGTTCTCTCCATCTGCTCACTTTTTCTCCCTTCTCCACTAGTAATCTACCATTTTTATCTTTCACTCCCCTGCTAACTTCACTTCCACCCTGTCTTACTCTTTTCACCTCTTTCCAGAACATTTTCTTACAGTCCCTCCACTTTACACTCAAATTCCTTCCAAATTCCTCATCCACTCTCTTCTTACTCTCTCTTACTAATCTTTTCACCTCTCTCTTTCTTTCTACATATAACTCTCTCTTCCGCCTCTCAACTTCTTCCACGCCCCTATTTCTCATCCATTCATTGTATGCTTTCTTCTTTTGTGCCACAGCCCGTTTCACCTCTTCAGTCCACCACGCTGTTCCTTGCACCCCCCTCCGTCTTCTCTTCCTTCCACACACCACATCACGTGCTGCACACTTCTTCTGTAATTATTCTACACACACCTTCCACGTCCCCCATCTGCTCCAATTCATATTTGCCCAATCGTTCCTCCACTTCTCTCTTATACTCTGCCTTTTTCTCATCCTCTTGTAACCTTTCCACTCTCCTTGCAACTACTCCTTCCTCTCGTCTTTCCCTTCTTCTATTCCTCCACCTTACCAGAACTTTAATTCTGGCCACCACCAAGTAGTGGTCAGAAAGTCCACTCCCCCAACCTCTATAAACTCTTGCATCCAATATACATCTTCGCATCCTTTCATCCACACACATAATCAATCATTGCCTTCCTTTCACTCAGTTCACCACCCACCCTTCTCATCACTCGCCATGTATACCTGTGGATCATTTTATGCCTGAAGAGGGTATTGGCTATCACCAACCCCCTCCCAGCACAAATGTCCACTAACGCACTCCCATTCTCATCTATCTCAGCAGGCACACCCCACTCACCAACTATTCCATCCACCTTCACATTCCCAACTTTACCATTCATATCACCAATCAAAAACACTCTCTCATTCCTTCCAAACTTTTCCATGCACACTTCTACATTTGTCCAGAACTCTTCTCTCACTCTTCTAGCACGATCTTGCGTTGGCGCATACACACACACAATCGCCCACATTTGTATTCCAACTTTCAACTTTACCCACATAATCCTTGATCCAACTGATCCATACTGTCTTATGCTCCTCTTCCATCTTTTACTCACAACTATACATACTCCTTCCTTTGCCCTCTCATTCTCACCTACTCCTGCACATATACCCCATCCATACTCCCATTCTCTCACACTTTCTCCTCTCCATTTTGTTTCAGTTATTTCAGTTATTTCCGTACGAAAATCAGCAAAGGTATGAATGCTATCGAAATGTCCTGCACGGATCGCGGATCCGATGTCCTATTTGCCGTGGTGCAAGCAACGCATGAGGTAGGCTACTTTGAGCGATTCATCGGTGATCTGCCGATTGTGGATGTTTGTTTCGACTTCTCTGAGGAAATCATAGACAGACCAAGTTGGGTCCTGGCCGGTAAATTTGGGACGATTGGCATCGTCGAGATAGATAGACTGTGGAGGGTTGGCCATGGCTGGAAGTGCAGAAGTGGCGGTAGGAGAGGTGTGGAAGAGAGAGAAGGTAGTGGTAGTTAAGGGCGAGCAAGACGGGGTATGAAGTGAGGCAGGAGAGTGAACGATAGGGGAAGGAGTAGAGGAAGAAGAAGGGAGTGTAGAGGTAGGGGTAGAGGAGGAGGTATCTGGATTACGAGTGTAGGATGGGTAGTAAGTGGTTCTGTGGGAAGTGAAACGGGAGTCTCAGGGACAGGGCAGTGGTACTCTTTGCCACTTCGTAAATGAGTGATCGTGTTAGAGTCGGCAGATGGTGTATGATCAGGTGATGTTTCCGGGTCGAGAGGGCTGGTGTTAAGTGGTTGATGTGGAAAGTATAACATTTAATGCGGCAACGGAAGATGAGATGAAGGATGAAGATGGATACGTAGGTGGAAACGTATAATATAACAATGAGAGAATGTAATACACGAGTAGGTGTGAAAACGAATGAAGGTGCGGGGATGGATGGTTTAAATAAAAGGCGAAGGATGAGATGGATAATAAATAACGTAGGTGAAGATGAAAACGGGGTAATGGAAATGAGATGGAATATTTACAAAAGATCCAATCTGTAGAGAAAATCGAGGATAATCTCTATAGAAAGGTAAGGTATACTATAGTTACACAGTAGAGACGGAATTGACGAGATGTATGACGTGCAGGTGTGGCTGGGGGTAGCGGGGCTGGGGCGGAGCGGGGCGGGGCGGGGCGTCGGTGGAGAGACAGCTGGGCGGAGAGGAGAGTGGCTGGGGACGAGACTGGAGGTGTTGGATGAGTCTTAGAAGATGGGGAACTTCTCGCTTGGCTTAAGTCGAAACGGGAAGAGACGCAGCGATGAGTCACCGGCATGGAGTGGCGGTCCTAGGAGGCTCACGTAATTCAGACCACATGTGGCGGCGTCGGGGCTGGTGGTGGGGTGTGAGGGCAGATGTTGGTTCAATGCAGGTGTAGAGCTGTTGAGTTGCAAATGCAGAGAATGGCGGTGGGCAGACAGTGGGCAGACAGTGATAAGTGGCACCGTGGAGGCAGGATTGATAATGAGTTCGAAACAGGTGTTGGGAACAGGTGAAACAGGTGTGTAGGTCGGCGATGGAGACACTTGCGGGCAGGAACAAGGTGTGTGGGTGGGGTTGTTTGAGAGGTGAGCACTGGTGAGAGAAATTGTACACCCGGAAAGCACAGCCGGTTATTACACCACGAGAGGCACTGAGGAGGGGTGAGGCTGTGAGATGCGAGACGTCGTGTATCTGTTGGTGTCACTAAATATTTTAGGAGGCGGTCAGAAGCCGATGGTCCGAACCACCGCTGCTACCAAATGTAACTTGCCATACTTTGGTGATAGAAACTCTGTGTACAAACAACTAGATAAGGAGTTTATTACGAGCTCACAACAAAATAGTCTTCCCTTCTTGAATGTCTGCTCTGAACTGACGCAGTGGCGCCGTCTTCCCAGGCTTGGGGCCCTGGGAAGGCGTGCTAGGTCAGCAAGTTTAGTGGGGGCATGTATGCACTGGGGAGGGGGGGGCATATATACATCGGGGGGTAGACATATTGTAGGGGGGGTACATAATAATAAATAATAATAATAATAATAATAGTAATAATAATAATAATAATAATAACAGCAGCAACATCGTAAAATCCCAATGTCTTAAGCCTCCTTTTCCCCCAGTCATTCACCAAACATTCTATCACATATACCGCCTACCGGTTCCCATATCCCCGTTAGCAAGTGTCCATGCTTCATCAGGTATTCCGTTTGCTCAGCACCAATCCATATTCACTCCCCCATAGCACTGACGCCTCCTGTCAGTCTTGATCTGCATGAAATACCAACCGTAAACCGTCCCAGTGTCCGACCATCGATCAGGAGCCAATAAAATCTGCCATAAAAAATCAGTGAAAAATAGCATTGCGGTTTTTATAGGTATTGGTGCCTCTTTTCTTAGAGAAGAATTGGGGATACCGAAAAAAAAAAAAATCCTTTAACAGTTCTTCTTTTTTACTTCTTATTTTACTCTGCTGGCATACGAAGCCTCTTTTGTATTAGGCTGAGACAGGCTTTGTATTTTTTTTCTGATGGCGGGTGGTTCTCTTTGATGCGATGCTTTGACGAGGAAAGAGACAAAACCTTTGTGTGAAACTGACGCTGTGGAATAGATGACGAACTTTTGTACATGATTGTATAGTCAGGGACTTTTTTTTTTTTTTATGTGCTCGACTCTGGGCATAGGCTTCAAAGCCTGCTCCCAAACTCAAACTGCACAGTAGGAGATGTTTGAGGGAAAAGTTCAGCTTTGTTATAGAAAGAAACGCCAACAGAGCCAGTAGAGCAGAAAGGAGGAGGGAAGAAGGAAGATGCAAAGTTAGGGGAGAGGTTCTGAGCAAGGAACATGGAGAAGAGGGTGGAATTAGATTTGATTACACTCAGTCCTCGTAAATTGCTCAATTTGGGTCTGGACCACTCCAGTGATTTACGAATTCCGCGATTTATGAATAATAACTCTTATGTAAACAATTAATTTGGGTCTGGACTATGACCAACCCGCCCCCACAGCACCCTACCTACACCTATCTAGGCACCATCAAACACAAACATACAAATTTAGGAATATTCAGTGCATGTATTAGATAGAAATAAGCAATGTTAAGGGATCTCACCTAAATCCTATGACGAAATTGCTCAAGTGAATGGAGTGGGGTGGTGTTGGGAAGAACTTAGAACCTCTCAGCATGAGGTGGAGGTGCTCCCTCATGCTGTTCTCCCTTCTCCAGCTCCTCTGCCTCCCTCAGGAAGCCCTCAGAGTCTGCCTCAGAGATGACAGATGCTACGTCATCCACGTCCTCAGTGTGTGAAGGGCCAGGCTATGGTTCAGGCTCAGCTTCTGCCCTTACAAAGGCAAAATAGTGGGTGATGAGTTGCTGATGTCTCTCATTAACTCTGCAATTATGCAAGTCCTTGTAAAAATGCACAGCTTTTTCTAGGTAACCTATACTCTCACTACACCTTTCCTCATCACATTCAGTGGATTTCACAATCTCCTTGGCCATGTCTACGTAAACAAGCAAATCACTGAGCTCCTTCATAGAAGGCCCGCCACGTTCCTGCACATTCACTTCACTCACTTCACTCACTTCCAAACGGTTTAGGTATTGATTTGGCAACGATTAAATACGCTTTGTTGTTCCAGATGAATGGTTAAAACGCGTGCACGTAAATATCTATAAGGGTAAGGGTGATATCCTGAAAAGAGGAAACTGAAGAGATATAAGAATTTTGAACCAAATGATGAAGGTAATGGAGAGAGTCCCGGAAGATATATGGGAAAGAGTGAATACTGACGAGATGAAGTTTGAGTTTACGCCAGGCAAACGGACCACTGATGCAATATTCAATGCCCGATAGGTTTAGAAAAAAAAATTATTATAAAAGAGATGTGTTTTGTTTTTGTTGATTTGGGAACGGCCTTTGGCAGAATTCTTTGGTAGGTTGTAAAGTGAGCAATGAGAAAGCTTGTGACTGAGGAGTGGCTGGTTAGAGTGGTTATGGCAATGTACAGTATGCGGGTGCTCGCACCCAAGAGTGTAGTGCCCGGAAGTGATAATGAGTTGTATCTAGTTTATTTTATATGACCAAAAGTTCGGTTGAGAGAGGGTGGCCGAGGCATGGCTGTTACCATGCGGACGTGTCCAGAACACAGATTAATTACCTAGTTGCTAAGTCACTTTTTTTTTCCTACTGTAATTCACTAGTATTAAGTCTCTTTATAATATAATATCTCGAGTCGATGGGAACATGTGCCTTTGTTCACATAATCCAGCATAATGTACGCGTGTGCAAAGTGATGTAAAGCACGATAAATTTCATTATTTTTCGATGTAAGGGTATAAAGTGAGAGGTGATGAGTAATTATTGTAACAAGAGAATGTTATTTTTTTTTTGAGTAATCGATTGTAAGGGGAAAGACATCACACTGAGTCTATCTCGAGTCTGTAATAATTAAAATCTTAAATTGCGTACGCCGTCATCCCCCCCTTCCCCTTGCACCACGCAATTTTGGCGCGTCTCACTCGCTCACCGGCCGCGATAGATGGCAGATGGTCGGTACGGTCGTCATCCTCCCTCCCCCCTCCATTAACCTTTGGACAAGCGAGTCCTGTTCCCGCTCACCTCCCCTACATTTTTTGAGCTGGATAGTGAGGTATTTCCTATATATTTGTGTACTGTACTTTATATTATTTAGTAACGAATACGAAATGCTACAGAGTTCTGTCTGAGCCTCAGATAAATGTGTGATTTTTTTTTTTTTGTAGGCCAAGTATTAGGTGCCCGGGGACTGTGAATTATTTATTATTGTGTTGAAATGACTTTGCAATTCAGTACTTATTAGGCCTATGTTATGAGTTAATGTTCACATAGTTACTTTGTGAAGCACAGTGATATTGATGCAGTGATGATTTTCATGGTTAGAGTTAGTTAGGTATGCTTACTGTGTATGTTACAGTATTTTTTTTTTTTTTTCTATGTTATCCCTACAATAAGTATTATTTTGAGCAGACCTATGTGCACCGCCGGATTAAGGGGGGGGCCCAAGGAGCCCGGGCCCTGGGCCACCCACCAAGAGGGGGCCTCCCACCAGAGCAGCAGAAAGTTGAGCACAGGCACCCACCTGTGCGGAGAAAGGTATCCCTAATATTCAAAACTGTATCTGGAACATTAAACATATTCTATGAAAAATATTGGATGAATAGTCCCCATTCAGTATTTCCTAACTAAAAGTGTCCTATTTATATATTAGGATTTAGGTTACCAGTCTGTGGTGTATGCCATTGGGGGAGTTGGAAAGGGGGCCTCCCTTCCAAGCGGGCCCCGGGCCTCCCACATGCTTAATCCAGCCGTGCCTATGTGTCTGTAGTGCCCTGTGTTATTCTGTTATTACTTGAGATGCAGAGTGTTTAACTCATGTTTCTTTATTATGACACTTTCCTGATCATGTGAAGGGATTACTTGCATTGGGGAGAATAGTTATTCATTATTCATATTAACTTCTAGCGGGTCCAAGCGTGGAGGTTGAAGTTCCAGTGAGTCAAAATCCAAGTGTGGAGGTCTAAGTACCAGTGAGTGAGTCCAAGTCCAGGCGTGGAGGTCAAAGTCCCAGTGAATCAAGGTCCCAGTTGTGAAAATTAAGGTCGGGAGTGGCAGAGGACTGGACCAGTGAAATTTGTGCTCAGAGGGACGATTATGAAGAAACACATTGGACTGGGACAGAGGAGCTAAGTTTTGTGCATTTGATATTAGGACCATATAGAGATATATTTTTCGAACAATGTGCCAACTGATTCATGTTTAATCTGTAAAGCAAGTAGCTGGGGAAGATTTCTACTTTTTGGTCTTGTTAATACACATTCCCTCCCACTCGAACTTTATTGTTTGTATAACCCTTGAGAACTGGTCGTGTAGAGCTTACCTAGTAGTTTATTAATGTACAACTTAGAAGCATTCTGGGAAACTGTGAAGGTTGGGCTTGGGTTGGCCTAGTTGAAGACTGGCCCCATCATTTTGGCATGCTACCACTCTTAATTTGGCCACTTGAAATGTAATAAACGCAACCAAAGAGGTCGCTAATGGGAGAGAGTCTCCATCAATCTGAGTTCCTGACCGTTCCAGCACACATTGGTCATCAATAGTGACTTGTTTTCTACCCCTTTTGACCATTTAAAAGTCTGGATCGCAGAGGTGACAGTACAAGTGAGAGTGAACTGGTTCGAGTGATGAGATTTCCTTGAATGTTAGCGTTTAACAGAGGAAAGTTTTGAACGCCATATTGTTCTTCATGATGTCTGAAGCTCACTCACGTGACTTCAGGACTGGACTCCCATGGGAGGTGTCGTATGCTGATGACTTTGTGCTGATTGCAGAGAATGAGAGGGTAGGGGGGGAAAGATTTAGGAAGTGGAGACATGGAACAAGATATAAGGGTTTGACAGAAAATGCGGGTAAAACAAAGATGATTATATCCAGGGCTGTTGGCGGTACGGTCGAAGCAAAGGGAGTATGGCAATGTGCAGTTTTTTACAAGGGTGTGGGAAACTACTCCATCTTGTGCAATGCTTGTGATAAGTGGGTGCCTAAGAGATGATATTAGAGGTAGGTTGCAAAATATTGCTGATCTTTGACAATGGCGGCAGCATCTTGATGTCATACCGCTTAGAGCGCTTCATCGGGGGGTCGGGAGGGGTCATGGCAGGTAGGAGTCAGGGGGAATTTGCACAAAAATGGCAGGTAGCTATCGTACTCCATGGCGACGGTCTGTAGTGTGTGGAGTGGTAGGACAAGAACAACAACAACATGGCTACATTAGTATGCACACTTGCCACCAGGGACGTGCAGTGACTGGTTGTTGGGTCGCGATTTTCAGTTTGAATGCCGCGGTTTACTATTCTCCTCGGAAAAGGCCCACTTGGGTGCCAGATCCGCGATTTTCATGTCTTGACAGTGATTTAAGGTTGACGGCAGACTGACGGCCACTTTGCCGCGATTTACGAGGATTGAATTGTAATTGTTTTTAGGAGGTCGAAGAACAGATTTTGAACGAATACGGCAGATTTAGACTCGGCATGGGAAGTATGGGCCAGTTGGTGTCATGATCCTGTGAAAACCACAGCCTTGTGGCAGACAGCATTTGAAAAGCATTTTCTTTCAGTAATGAGAGGGTAAGAAAAAGAAATGTATGTTTCCATACCCGAGAAAACTTTCTTCGTAATACGTAGGGCACACCGAATGGCTCTTGGCTATGAGAGTATTCATCACTCCAGCTAAAAACAATACTAATGCATGAGGACGTCTAATCAGCAGTGACGTTGTGTAACAAACGCTAATTTTTGGAAGGGTCCCAAAACTCAACTGGGGCGACTGGGCTGGTTATAGAATTAATACACTGACTGAAGAGCCCAAAGAAGAAAGGGTTGACAGAGTAAGCAGAAGGATCTGTAGTGAGAAAGAAAAATTATGCCAAGGCTACCTTCAGCACTGTACGTGCCACTGACTGATTGCTCCCCAAGTTGTTTTAGGTCATTTAGAAGAGAAACTATTTACGCTTGTTTCTTAAGTGAATCGGCGACATTAGGAGAAAGCCAAAGGAGGTGGTGATGAACAGTGAAATCGTCTAGAATACGGATTTGAAAGAAAGAACAGAGGGAGATAATGTGCTAAACACTGTAAGGTAGATTCTCAAAGAAATTTGGAAAACAAAGTTAAAGGTTAAGTAAACTGCACTGATATATATTTCTGGATTCACACACACACACACACACACACACACACACACACACACACACACACATATGCAAAAATTATTCGAGTTCTGAGGCCCAGTGAAATGGGAACTCTAGCTCTTCCTGTCATCAGTTTTTCACGGAAGCAAAATGTTACTTTAAGTGAACGACTGAGAGAAGCTATTGGTTCATTTGGGGTTGGGGACGCTCACCATCCACTCACTCGATGTAATGCTGCTCTCGGGTGTCTGCTCTTTCCTCTCCTCCATCCTTCTTTCCTTCCATCCTCTTCTGTCTTTCTTTCCCTTATTCTTTCCTCGTCCTTCTGCCTACGGGTGACTTTACACTCCCTCTTCTGTCTTTCTTTCCTTCATTCTTTCCTCTTCTGCCTGTGGGTGACTACACTGAGTGACAAGCCAAATTTGCTCTACATTAGGAAACCATTTACTACGCTGGGTAGTAACCATATAACCAAACTTTGGTGCTTGGTGGTTTAGTGGGAAATTACAGCGCCCCAGTCTGAGCTGGTGAAGGTTTATATCCAAGGGATGGTTGGAGTTTATTGCTCACATAATGCCACTCAGGGATGAGTGAGGCTGGTCACTCGCATCATAATATCAGGACCAACCTGCCTAGGCCCGGGCTCCTGCGCTCCTCATGGGGCAATATAGGATTGGATGATGGATGGATGGATGGATTTACTATAAACATTGGCTTTGATCCGTTAGAAACTGTGTATCGTGACTTACATTATGTGTACTGAGGAGAAGGGAAGGATACAAGAAGTTTAATTTGGATTTATGCCTATCAGTTAAAAGAGGGGCATAAACGGAAAGGGTGAATGATTTGCCAAGGCTTAGTCTTTGTCCAGTACACAGCTTGTAGGCAAGTCGTTGATTCTATATACAGGTCCCCAGCTGAACTGGTTCAGGAACATTGGCAAAAGGGATAAAACTTTGTTCAAGAAATTGGCTGGCCCAGAACCATAATAGGTTTCCTCCATCTGCGAGCTAGATGTGTTACCAATGCACCACTGGCGAAAGAGGTGTATATTAAGGTCAGGCGGAGTGAGAGAGAGAGAGAGAGAGAGAGAGAGAGAGAGAGAGAGAGAGAGAGAGAAAGATCCGTACACCTCTCTCTCTGTATATATATATATATATATATATATATATATATATATATCTATATATATATATATATATATATATAGACTGTACACACAACTGAAATGATTACGTGATTTTGTATAGCGAAATTTGGGGATCACTTAATCCTGCTAAAAAACCCTGTTATATGGTTACCATCCAGCGTAGTAAATGGTTTCATGGGTACAGGAAACCATCTGGCTTGTCACTCAGTGTAGAGATCATAAGGCAATTCTACACTGAGTGAGTGGATGATGGGCGCCCCCATCCACCATTAAGAGTTCTTATGATGGAAGTGAAGCAAGTGTAAGGGTTAATGAGCATTTAAGTGAATGGTTCACGATCGGTGTAGGCGTGCGACAAGGTTGTGTGATATCTCGATGGTTGTTCATAGTATGTATGGATGGGGTGATGAGAGAAGTACAAACACGAGTAATGGAGAGGGGAATGACGTTGGTAATGAGTGGTATTGAATGGAATATCTCAAATTTGTTGTATGCTGATGATGCAGTAGTACTTACAAATACCGGACAAGAACTTGGTAGAGTAGTGCAAAGTTTTGCTGATGTCTGTGAGCGTCGTGCCTTGAGAGTATGTCACGGGGTTTTTAAAATATCACGGTAATTTTGATATAAATAATGGTTAAATATTATTTAAATTGATATTTATATTCAATAATATTGAAGCGCAGAGACAATGATTGTCTTGCTACATCAAGCAACGATTACTTTACGCTGGCTTGTGCACGATTCTCTAAGAACGAGAATTTATAAACTTTCTCAACAGTACACAGCAGAGACTAATTACTCACAATTGCTGAATTACTGTACTGTTAGCCTCTGGAGAAAGTTACATCACCCCTGACAATAAATAACTAATACTAATAATAATAACATCAGGTTCTTGCTGATGCATTAACTCCTGGCACAACGGATTTTAAGTTAATACAACAAGACTGGTCTAAGTACCAGTTATGAAAGCAAACGTTTATGCAAGCTAGGAGCTATATGGAAAATAAGCTTAATTATGGAGAAATGAAACAAGATTTTTACTCTACATTAAGCTCAAGAAATAGAACTGTTAAATTTATTAATTACAAAAACAAATTTAACATTACATTTCAAATCAAATTAAATGAGACGCACTCGCTCACTCACACAGAAGCTAAATACTTACGCCTAGGAAAAACACCTTAACTAAACTCTTAAGACTACAAAATACACAAAGGAAATACTAGTCAATGAATGCGGTGTATCACCCAAAGCTGGAGAACTAAAGGTGGGAGCTTGGAGAAACTGTAAGTGGAGTTTGGGTACTAGCTGACCTCTCGCACTGCTGCACAGGTCCTGTCTCCGTCACAGTAAACACTAAACTGAATTCAAATACATTGAATGGGCAGGACGCAAGGCGTGGCTAACGGTTGAGGGAAGCAGAGGCAAACGATAAAGAAATAATTGTATCGCTCAGTAGCGCACTTAGTGACGTGCATTAAATCGGTCACTTTTTGAAAACGGTGACGAATTATTTGAAAAGTATACCCCGAAATGGAGAGAGAAACGGTTAACTGAGCGATACACAGTGAGTTTTCCACTATTAGTTCGTGGCTTCTCACAAAAAGGAAATGTCGCGAATTGATTCGTGACAGAGTAAATATAGAAAAGAGTAAAGTGATGGTTATTGAGAGAGACGGTCACTCCCGGTGTGATGTTACAGCGAATGGAGAGGGATTGGAATTGGTGAGCGAGTTCCAATATCTGGGTACAGTGATAGAAAAGAGGGGAAAATGTGCACAAGATGTGGAAAGTAGAGTGATACAAGGAAGGAAAGTAACTGGTGCAATGAAGGCCTTGACAAGAAACAGGTTTGAGTGTTGCAGCTGCACGAGGCTTACATGAAGGAGTGTTAGTGCTAACTTTAACATATGGATGTGAGACTATGGTGTGGCATGAAAATGAATAGTCAAGAGTAAGAGCAGTGGAGATGGGACTGCTGAGGAATATATGTGGGGTGGATAGGATACCAAATAATGTGATTCGTGAAAGATGTGGAGTGAGGATGTCTGTGGACACCAGAATCGAAGTGAGTGTACGAGATGGTATGGTCATGTGCAGAGAATAGATAACAACAGAGTGGTGAAAAAGGTATATCTGAGCGAATTTGAAGGAGAGAGGAGGGGAGGTAGGCCAAGGAGAGGGTGGAGAGATATGGTGGATGAGTGTGTGAGGAGGAGAGGTTTGGAAGTCGGTAAGGCTAAGGAACTGACAACAGATCGAGCTGGTTGGATGAATGTGGTGAGGAGCAGTGCATGATCAGGGATTTGGCACCCCTTTTTAACGTGACAGCTACCGGATTGACTCTATCGGATACGTATATGTGAAGCTACAGAATATGGTGAATGTTTTTGGCATATCTGATGGAGCCGGGATTCCGGTGGCTTGAATGATGAGTGAATGGAAGCGTGGCCCATTGGATTTGGCAAATTTGGGCTGTCTGGACATTGCTATTCCTCACCCTGCCCTAGGGTGGGAAAGGAGGTCCGGATGATGATGATGATATATATATATATATATATATATATATATATATATATATATATATATATATCATCTCATGTGACGTGTGAGTGTCCACTGCAGGACAGGCCTATCACAACCGAAGCGGGGACGATACAGCCAATGTATCTCTACCAAGTGGCTTAGGGCTGTCTGGTAGAGATTGTATGTAGGGTAAAGAAGTGCTTGTAAGTGTATTGTAGTGTTGGAGTGGCTTTGGATGTGTGTGTAGTCTATGAACCAAGTGTAATCGGCCCACACAAGCCGACTGGGTGCAAGCATACTTTATAGTATACGACACTGGTTCAACCACAGCACCTCTGATGTCCGCCAATGCAGTAAGTGGCCAGAAGAACGCTCCCCAAGTTTATTTCCCTGGCGGGGCGAGACCCCTCGTTCTTCAGTGTATGAAAACTCACACTTTACCTTTGTACCACAGAGGCTTCATATATATATATATATATATATATATATATATATATATATATATATATATATATATATATATATATATATGAGAGTGTCTGTCTGTTTTCTGTCCTAAATGGAAATCGAGGAGATTAAAACTAACTAGAAATTATCAACTCAACACGGTGGGAACGTGGTAGTCTGTTGTAAAATTTTTTACTACTACAGCCACATCATTATTTGCTACAAGGGGTCAAATGGGTGGATGGACTGGCGGGGTGGGTCAGGAGGGGTAGGGCGGGTGGGAGGGTGAGTGTGGTGGTTGGATGGGTTTGGGTGGGCGTGGTTGGGCTGCATAGGTGGGTGAGTGGGTGGGCAGGATGGCTGGATGAATGTGGGTGAGTGGGTGGGCAGGATGGCTGGATGAATGTGAGTGAGTGGGTGGGAAGTGTTGGTGGGTAAGTAGGTAGTGGAAAAATAGGTTTACGCTAGAAATAGGTCCATGAAGATTATATCCATGGGGAAATGCGCCAAAGGATGAACATTGATTTTATGGGTAAAATTGGACCCCTGGGATCTTCTCCCACGGAAGTAGTGGCCATTGAGGGTTTCAAGCATTGCTGGTATGCACGATTATAGGGTTTTACCCAGGCGACGCCAAATTGAGAGATATACAACTCACCAAACCATAACTAAACTTATTGGTGTTTGTGATGCAAAGGTTTACGGTATCTCTGATGAAGGTTTCAGTGGTCTTTTATTGTAACCCCAGGCCGTCAGATGATGCTAACGGCAAGGGTGCGTGTGTGTGTGTGTGGATATTTGCCCCACACTTAGTGGGGCACGGGCAAACAAAGACCCCGTCAGGGAAGTGGCAGAAGGTGGCTCTCCAGAATGAGAGCATAGCTGGGCCGACACCGGCAGGCAGGGAAAGGCAGCAGAGGCAGGGAAGGGCAGTGAGAGGGGCAGGCAAGCACATCTGATGGTCGTGGAGGGCAGGGCGGGACGTGCAAAGGTGGACAGAGGCGCGGCGCTGAGTGGAAGGCGCCGACGAAGAACTGCAGATGGATAACGCACCGCCGCTGCCCTCAACCCCTTCCCCTTGGTGGAAAAGGGCCATAAAGACTAGCCCAGCCCCCCAGCAAATGGAGACCAAGGAGGGAGGCCCGGACACGGTCGCAGGGAGGGCAGGCCCTGGTCCAGGTGGGCGGATGGAGGAAACTGCTCTCGACCTCCGGATGGGCAGGTCCTAGGCCGTGGCCCTCCAGGTGGAAAGGACAGGCCAACCCTCCTCGGTGATGCTAGGGAGGCTGGTCCCACCATGGACTGGAGTGGAGGTGTCGACGGGACAGGAGGTGGGCTGCGAGTGAACGGCAAGGACCAGCAACCGCATTTATGAAAGATGTAAATCCTCTCATACTTCGCGACTGTTTTCACCTTGTCCTGGATCACTCAGTCGTACAAAATGAGAACCCAGTTGTAACATCAACTATTGTAAGTGTATTTGTATACTAGGATAAAATTGTGACATGCTGCACCTAAGTGTGATTCACTACTGTGGGAACCCTGATTAAGTTTATATTCTGGTTAACAATGAACCGGTTTAAGTGAGATGGCACGTATCTTCTTTAATTCATTAAAGTTTACCCACAGATGCGTCAAGTTTTGAAAATGGCAGTCTTCAGCACTTAAGCATAACTAAAACTGGTGTCCCAGACTTGTAAATCGGTGCCACTTATCCACTGCGATATCTGTCTATTTATTACCCAGGGAAAATCGCAGTTAGATCAGGAGGCTTAAAAATGCGCAGTCAGTCAATGCGTGGACCAGTTCATTTAGTCAACTGGTAGCCACTCAAAGCCGTGCTAACGGGAGAGGAGTTTTTCATTCCTGGCATACTGCTCATTATATTCATATGTCGGGTAATTTTCAAATACAGTGAATGAGTGGCAAAGAGTGAAATTTTATATGTACTGACCATCTGTCTTAGTGACCCATGTGCAGTCAACAGGCACTGAGCTTAAACTTTCTTTCTTTCCTCACATAATCTTTAGTAATAATTATTCCACCAAATGTCGACCAATTAATTTTACTGAGTTAACGATGAGCATAAGTGCCTGAGTGTGTTAATAACCTTCTCAGAGTCGGAACGACTCATTATTCCAGCTAACGCCACACGACTCGGAACGGCTCATACTTATATTTCAGGTAATACCACACGACTATATTTAGATGAAAATGAGCCACAGGAGCCTGAAAGGCTCGATATAGTGTTCAATTTCTCCAGTAGATACCTTCTTTAAATTTAATAAAAACTTCTGGGGGTAGCATTCAAAAACTTCATGTGACTTCCTCTCCATCACAGCTATGATTATTTTCTGCACTGTGTATTACTTTCATCATTATTTCTTTCATTACCCTTTTCTTTCAGACTCGTTCCGCTCCCTTTCTTCTTTGCAGCACCATCGTCACTCTCCTGCAATGAGCCACAGAGGAAATAAGTCAGACCCTAGTTAAATTGGTTATGCCACTCTTGGAGACAATTATTCACTTATTATTACCAGAGCCTTGTTTCCAAAGCCTCTTGACTCCTCTATACTGGTTATTTGTATTACTTGTTTGTTGACTATTGCTGTTGTATACGTATCATTGTGACATTCTTCCAGCCTTTGTATATCTCTCCTATTCCCATCGGTCACTCATTTCTCTGTTATTTTCCACTGCTCCCTTCATCAGGCTTTATCCATGTTCCGCGTAACCCACTGACATTTTACAAATATTATCCCTCTTAAAACTATCACACCAGTCATAAATAAAATAACGATAGGGTATATTAAATAGAAGCGGTGGATATTAACGCTGATGAGAGGAGAGGTAGGGATTGCTGGACCTCAGGGAACGTGTTGTTATGTCATGTCCACAGTTAGACACCCGTAAATTTACAGACCATCGGTTCCCCAAATACCCCCTCTCTCTCTCTGTGTCTGTGTGTGATCGTTTTAACCCTCTCATTGTCTTGGCAACTCTCGTATACTGTTCCAGCGAAGACCAGACATTCATTTATCAGATGAGAGAGTGTCACAAGAACCTGAGATTATTTCTCTTGCAATTAACGCAAGACCATTTCATCATCTGACAATAGCCAGGCTTATTTATTTCAACTGTCTATTCTTCATTGTTTTCTCGTCTCAATGTCTCTGTTTCTCATGCAAAATCCCCCTTTTCCCGACTCATTTAGCCCTGATCTGGTTTCCCTACCCTAGTCCATGTTCCCATCTTTCTCTGCTGTCTTTTCTGTTGCTGTTATTCCCATTTCCTCACTTTATCCACTAATTCTTCGTCATCCCTTCCCATTCCACGTCACCTTACACCTATCTGTCTATCTATCTATCTATTGCCAGACGCCTTAATCCAGTAAGAGGTGGCCACAAACAAATCGCCTCCATGTCGCCCTGTCCCCCGTCATTTCACTGCCCTGCTCCCAGCTCTCTCTCTCTCTCTCTCTCTCTCTCTCTCTCACACACACACACACACACACAGTACTCCAAAAAGCGGCGGTGGCTCAATCGGTAGAGAGTTGGCCTGCAGTCCTGACGTACCCGGGTTCAAATCCCGCTGGGGCAGGGAACAGTTTAAGGATTTGAATTTCATAAAATCAGACTTTACTGATCTACCAGAAGGCCCGCCGACATGTCGTAAAAATACCCCTGCTAATACCAATAGACCAGTCCTGTATGAGACAGCCCTAGCATGTATTCAATATGGACGGTGGGTGTTAGCGCCGAAGTGGTGACATGTAGAGGTGTGCGGTACGTAGGAGGACTACTGGGCCTTGAAAGCAGGCTGTGAAGCCTATGCCCAGAGTCGGACACATAAAAAAAAAAAAAAAGAACTTAGCAATTCGGCATTTTACTGTTTCTTTATTAATTTTTCCTGCACTTTACGAGCAGGGAAACTGTTCACAGTAGAAATGTTGTGGCCAACCCCCAGCGACATTTTCCAACAAAGCAATACAGACCGAGTTTTTACGCTGGTTGCAGACGCTTGGTGGAAACAATTGTGATGAAACGTGTGCACCAGTATGTACACTGTATGTAAGGGTGTGGTTGCTTCCATTTTCAAGTGGTGTTTTTTATGGGATATTGATCATCTTTGCGTCCAGTAGAGCGCTTTACAGTATCATGATATATTTAGATTGATCTGACGAAAACTTTTGAAAAACTAAACTGAATTGATAATTTAATGCCAATCGCCTCTAAGAGGGTCATTAAGTCAAACGTTAAATATTTGCCAGATTCCAAACTTCCCACAGAATACGATCCACAACAACCGGCTTTACATCCAGGTCTTAATTCTACTCCTGGGATGGTAGGTACAAAGAGGATGCAAACTGCACTCTATAGTCTGATCAGCTCGAGAATCGAACTTGGGTTTCTCCTGCTGTGAGCTGATCTTGGTGGTCAGTTCACCACTAACTCTCGTGTTCGGCGAAATTCATAACAGCGTGGGCATGGTTGTCAATATATCCCTTTTCCTCACCTGTTTGCCTCCAGTGACACACAGCTCATTCTTTTACAGCCAATTAATTTGCTCCTGACCCATCGTGAGTGGATTTCCTTTTGCATTCAAGGTGTCTGCTTAAGCCTTCCAAAACGATTACATATTTTTTGTTTTAATAAAGCTACCACCAAGCGATTTTAATGGGAGTCGGAAATGTCTCCCATGATACGAATTACAAAATCATATGCAACAGTACAGAAGAAAAAACGTAAATGGACTGAAGGGAATTTTGTTCTAAAACAGCTCAGTACAGTTGCTGACATTGTGCTAGGAGTTTCCCTATGTTAAACATAGACTGCGGGGGTGAATTGTCTATCTATCTGTCTATCTGCCTGTCTTCCTCTCCATGTATTTTGCTAAGTGTTTACCTGTATGTATGAATGTAAGCATATGTATCTGTGTGTGCCTGAATGAACGGAAGATTATATATATATATATATATATATATATATATATATATATATATTGTTATGGGAGTGTATATTACGGTGCACTCTTAACCCTCAATTAAGCACCAAAAGGGATAAGATAAAGTTTGCAAAAAAACTAACTTAACTATACTATACACTATAACGTGCACAACCAAAGAAGAAACCAGGGTTCGTTTTACAAAAGGGAGGATTCATATAGGCCTCAGGATACAAATACAAAACAAGTTATTGCTTACCTAACCAGAATATACTCAATGGAAGCTAAGTACTCACAAAGCTTGAGGAAACGTGGAGACTTCGAAGGTTAAATCCAGATATAAATCACACACTAGTGTAAATGGGGGAGTGAATCAAAAACGGGAAATGGTGCACAAACAGTGTGTTTTGTAATCAAAGTCACGTATTGAGTAGTGTTTGGGAAAAGTGGAACACGATGTGACAAAAGTGTAACGTGACAGTAAATGTGTACAAATGACAAAATGTGTACAGGGATGTGTGTACAAAATGAAACAAAAATGTGTACAGGGATGTGTGTACAAAATACGACAAATGTGTCTCTTCACACTTTCCAGGAGCTTATATAGGAGACTTACTCAGCCTTTCTCAGCTGATTAACCACTAGACTGTCTTAAAAATAATCTCTGTCCATACAGAAACAATAGAGGCACCTGTTACCAATGAGGGCCTCATACACTCCACACAGAACCAATTGCGTGCCATCAAGAACGTGACGAAAGTGCTATTTAGGCTTCTAATTGGCAAACATCCCTACTTTGCTCCTCCCACATTATGTCACACCCACAGTTCAAGGACAAGAGGAAATATCTGCGTAATTTGTGAGAGAAGCTTCTGGTGTGTTATCAGTTGAGAAGGCAAAAGTTGACAGGTTGGGTAAATACAGCTGGGGACCAAGGTCACCCTTTACAGGCAGCAAAACTGATAAGAAAATAGATTTATGTTCTTAATGGCTCGCTTCTCTCTCCTTTCATTATCACCTTCTATTTCACCCATTCGCTACTGGGGTAACTACGCCAGTGACAATATATATATATATATATATATATATATATATATATATATATATATATATATATATATATATATATATATATATATGTATATATATTCTGCGTCTATATGTTCTGCGTCTATAATTGTTTGTAAAGCAATCACAACTCTTTCTGTTACTAAAGTCCTGTAAAAGATCAAATTTTCTCTCTCTCTCTCTCTCTCTCTCTCTCTCTCTCTCTCTCTCTCTCTCTCTCTCTCTCTCTCAGCCAAACCCTCTGGCCCCTTCCACTGTGTCCTTCATTTCCATAATCCTGTTTGCTGCCGCCATTAGGTAAAATGTGGACAAAATCCCTGTGTCCGACGGCATAATAATTTTCATTTTAGATCCTCACTTATTCACCCTCTGGCAAATCACTCACTTCTCTCAGTTATCCCTCCTACACCTCACCATCATCATCTGTTCCTCCTTCCGTACAATGGCAGGGCGAGGCAGGATCCAGAAATACACAGAAGTGAGAGAAGTAACAGCAGCGTAACCAGCGAAATTGGCTAAACAAACACTTACTTTTCCTTTTTTTTTTTTCCTGTCATCCAGCCTTGGTCTTTCACATTCTTCATGTTCTTAAGATCTCTCTTCCAGTTTCATATTTTTCCTTCTGGCAGTAAAAATACTTTTTATCTTACTATTCTTACCCTCTTCTGTTTTGCCATTATCATGTTTCAGATACTGGCAAACATATCAACATCTTATTTTATCACTGAATAGCTGCATTTTACTGAGCTGTATGTAAAAAGTTTGAGACCTACTTGTGTTATGCTAGTATTATCAAACATATGAACCGCTTATAAAGAACATGGTGAAAGACTTCAGGGTCAGCCAAGGAAGTTGTCTGCTTTTGAGATGAATAATTCAAAGGTCAAAGTCACATGGCTAGGTCAACTTCAAAAAGTTTCTATGCGATTAATAGCAAACATGGTGGAAAGGTTCCGGGTAAGGAAAGAGCAGATGCTGTTTGTTTCGAAAATAATCAGTCAAAAGTCAGGGATATAGAGCAGGGTCAAAGTTCGAACATTTCGTGTCTGTGAGTGAGCAAAATTACTAATTTGATCGGATCTGAATCAGACTTGTTGGAAGGGATGACGTTCAGCCCGTGGGATGACATTATTATTATTATTATTATTATTAGTAGTAGTAGTAGTAGTTGTTGTAGTAGTAGTAGTAGTGTTAGCAGTAGTAGTAGTAGTAATATCATTATTATTATTATTATTATTATTATTATTATTATTATAAGTAGTAGTAGTAGTAGTAGTAGTAGTAATAATAATATCATTATTATTATTATTATTATTATTATTATTATTATTATTATTATCATTATTATATTATTACTATTATTATTATTATTATTATTATTATTATTATTATCATTATTATATTATTACTATTATTATTATTATTATTATTATCATTATGGAACAATAGGCCAGAGATAAAGGTCAAATGACAAGGACATCTTAAACAGTTTTATCTATTTTAGACTAAACTTGACATAATAGCGCTAGGTGGGTAGGGGATGAAGGAATTCGATTTTGAGAAAAAAAAAAGTTAAATGTCAAGGTCATAGTGGACGGTCAGAGTGTCGCCAACTTTGTTACAGTGTTGTCTACTAATATTCCATGGGGTACGCAGCCTCTATTGTGCTTACCTGCATGAGTTTATGTGCGTTAGACACTGTGAGAAAGTGAACATCCAGTTCCCTGGGATCCACCATTCCTTCTAAGCGATATATATGCTACTTTCTCGTGTAACCACTTCAGCACAAATACGATCTGTATATATTGATTATATACATGAATGAGGTGTCTGCTATTGAACTGGTGCTACAGTATTCATGCAGGGTGGAGAGGAATGACATGTATAAGACCAAAAAAGTCTACGCCGGCGGTAAAAAAAAAAAAAAAAAAAAAAAAAAAAGCTTTTCATTGCACCAGCCTGGGGCACCAACATTTCTGACCACTTAGACAACATGGCTTACTTACATTTTCCACTCCTAGCTTTTCCAGTTGTAATCAATCGCATCTCATACATATATTACAGTGTCATTATCCCAATGTGGGCGTAAATAGCCTACATACTGACAGCATATATATATATATATATATATATATATATATATATATATATATATATATATATATATATATATATATATATATATATATATATATATATTATGGGAGTATATATTACGATGCACTATTAACCTTTAATTATTCACCAACAGGGATATAGTAAAGCTCACAAGAAAACTAGCTTTATTTTACACTATAATATACACAAAAAGAAAGAAGGGTTTGTTTACAAAAAGGGGGATTCACATAGGCCCCGCAATATAAATATAAAAACGAATTATTTCTCTTACCAAACCAAATTAACATCAGTGGAGGCTACGTACTCACACAGCTTGAGGGACTAGGAGAACTCGTTGATGATATCTATCTATCTATCTATTGCCAGACGCACAATCCTGTAAGGGGTGGCCATTTGACTTTGAGTTATATGTTTTACGGAGAGGGGCACTAACCCTCCACCAACCCACTTGCTGACACGTAGGGAGCAAGTATGGTTTGGTTATATGGTTACCACCCAGCATTGTAAATGGTTTCTTGGCTTACAGGAAACCATTTGGCTTGTCACTCAATGTAAAGCCACCTGTAAAGGAAAGAAAAGCAATAAGAAGTGACAGGAAAGATGGGAGAAATAGGAAGAGAGGAGGGCAGGCACGAAAAAGAATGATAAAGGCTAAGAAAGAAGTAGGCAGCACTACATCAAGTGAGTGGATGATAATCGCCACCACATAATCCAGATATAATCTACACACTAGTGTTATATGGAAAAGTGAACCAAAAGGGAAAAATGGTGCAGAAGCGGTGTGTTTTGTAAACAATGTGAAAAGTGTGTCTGATGAGAACTGTGTCCCAAACGGGTAGTAACAAAGAGAGTGACAAAATGTGTTATAAAACGTGTAACGAAATGTGTCAACAAAAGGTTAACAGAATGTTTCTCTCCCAATTTCCTCAAGCTTTATAGTAGCTTTACATTTCCTCTCCTGGCTAACTAGCCAAAAGGCTGTATTAAGTGAAATCTCCAGCCAATCTTAAACAATGGAGGCACCTGCTACCAAGTACAAGTTAATACATTCAAAATCTTTCCAACAGAGAGGTGTCACAAGAAGCTAACCAGGCACTGGATAATATTTTCAGTTGCTCTTCTCACACTATGTGTCACACCCACTTATGGTCAATGACATTGGTCTCTCTGCGTAGTTCAGTGAAAAACATTTACTGATCTTCTCCCTAGAAGCAGAAAAACTAAAATCATTTAATGATCTTTTGACAGCGGAGCAACCAGAAGGAAAATAGTGAGGCCTTGGATTCCTCAACTAGGGGTGGCAACACTGATAATGAAATTCTCGAATAATTATTTAACGTTCTTGACGGCTCGTCTTATCTCCCTACTTTATCTTCACATCTATTTCACCAATACGCTACCGGGTAACTATGCTAGTGACAATATATATATATATATATATATATATATATATATATATATATATATATATAAAACCAGATCCCATAATCCCGTAAGGGGTGGCCACAAACAAATCGCCTCCATGTCGCCCTGTCCCCTGCCACTGCCATGCTCCCAGCTCACACACACCTCTCTCATATGTACATCTCCACTCCATCCCTCCATTTCATCCTTGGCCTTCCTCTCCCCCCCTCCACCCCATTCACATACACTCTCTTCGTCAGTCTCTCGTTCTCCATGCTCTTCACATGACCAAACTACCTCAAAGTGTTTCTCCTAAAGCATCCTATCACTTCCACAAGCACACCACAACGCTCCTTCACTTCCTCATTTGTCAGTCTGTCCCTCCATGTGACTCCACGTCCACCTCGCAAATAACTCATTTCCACTGCTCTCACTCTTGACTTGTGTCCCTCCAACAACGTCCAAGCTTCACTTCCATACTTTAGAGTTGGTATCACATTACTGTCATGCAGCGACTTTTTAAATTCCATGCTGACTTCTCTCTTCCTTATCACTTGTTTCAAGGAACCAGCAACTTTTTTTCCTTGTACCTTTCAAGCACTTCACCCTCTAAACTTCCATCCTTACTCATCACACTATCCAGGCACCTAAATGCACTCACATTTTCCATTTCTTGCTCATCCAACCTCACTGTACATTCAGTGACTTAATTTCTCTCGAAAACCATAACTTTTCTCTTCCCTACATTCACCTTTAGATTCCGTTTCTTACACACTCTCCCAAACGCATCCACCAAGCCTTGCAGCTCCCCGTCGTCTTCACTGAACAACGCAGTATCATCTGCAAACAGCAGTACAGGGAGTTTCCACACACTGCCTTCTTTCATTACGGCCGCTCCAGCAGCCACTACCCTACCTTGTCTCTTTTATAACCCCTCCACATACAGACTGAACAGCCATGAAGACATGACACATCCCTGTTTCAATCCAACCTTCAAATAGAAAAATTCACTCAGTTCACTGTCCACACGCACTGCAGCCTTATCATCCTCATATACAGTATACTCTTCAAGGCATTCAACAACTTCCCATCTACTCATATATTCTCAGTACTTTCCACAGTCCTTGTCTATCCACCCTGTCATATTCTTTCTCCAAACGCATGAAGGCCGGATACAACTTCTTTTTCTTCTCTAGAAGCTTTTCCACTGAAGACCTAGGAATGAATATCTGATTCTCCAACAAATAAATTCCGCTGTTATTTCCCTAATTCTGTCAATAGCTACCCTGCCATATACTTTTCCTATTACACTAAGAAGACAAATGCCCCCGTGATTACCACATACTTTTCCCTTTTTCCTTTGTACAGGGGAATAATTATACCTGATTTCCAATCCTCCGGGACTTTACCTTCCTCTAAGGCCAATCTGCACATCTTCCACATCCATTCAACTACCATCTCTCCCCCAGGATTCAGCATTTCACCACACACTCCATCAATTCCTAGGCCTTTCTCCATTATGACTTTCTTCATTGTTTCCACAACTTCCATCCTACTGATTTCTTCCTCTCTTCTCACATCTCTCCTCCCACCAGCCATCCCCCAACCACTTATACTCCCTTTACCTTCATTCTCTATGTTCAACAATTATTTAAAGTGTTCTCTCCATCTGCTCACTTTTTCTCCCTTCTCCACTAGTAATCTACCATATTCACCTCTCACTCCCCGCCTAACATCTTTAACACCCTGTCTAACTCCCTTTACCTCTTTCCAGAACATTTTCTTACGTTTCCTCCACTGTACACTAAAATTCCTTCGAAATTCCTCATCCACTCTTTTCTTACTCTATATTTTCACCTCTCTCTTCCTCTCTACGTATAACTCTCTCTTGTGTCTCTCAACTTCCTCCACTTCCATGCTTGCCATCCACTCACTATATGTTTTCTTCTTTTGTATCGTAGCCTGTCTCACCTCCTCATTCCACAATCCTGTTCCTTGCATCCCTTTTCATATTCTCTTCATCCCGCACAACATCTCACACGCTGCACAGATTTCTTCTGTGAATATCTTGCACACATCTCCCACGTTCCACATCTGCTCCAAATCATGTTTACCCAATTGCTCCCCCACTTGTCTCTAATATTCTGTCTTTTCCCCATCATCTTGTAACCATTTCACCCTCCATGTAAGAACTACTTTCTCCTGTTCATTCCTTCTTCTATTCCTCCACTTCATTTCAACCTTGACATTCACTACCACCAGGTGGTGGTCAGAAATTTCGTCCACTCCCCCAGCCTCTATATGCTCTTGCGTCCATTACACACCTTCTCATTCTATCATCCGCACACATAATCAGTTACTGCCTTTTGTTCACTCAGTTCGCCACCCACCCTTCTCATCACTCGCCATGTATACCTGTGGATCATTTTGTGTCTGAAGAGGGTATTGGCTATTACCAACCCCCTCCCAGCACAATGTCCACTAGGGCACTGCCTTATCATCCACTTCTGCAGCACACCCCGCTCACCATCTACTCCATCCACCTTCACATTCCCTACTTTTCCATTCATATTTCCAATCAAAAGCACTCTCATTCCATTCAAACTTTTTCATGCATGGATCCACATTTGTCCAGAATATTTTCTTTCTCTCTTCTCGCACGATCTTGTTTTGGCGCATACACACACACACACACACAATCGCTCACATTTGTAGTCCAAGTATCAATCTTACCCAAACAATTCCTCAGCCAGCTGATCCATACTCTCTTACATCTCCTTCCATCTCTTGCACACAACAAAACACATTCCTTCTTTAGCCCTCTCATTGTCACACACTCCCATGCTCATACTCCATTCATATTCCAGTTCTCTTACACTCTCACCTCAGCATTCAGTTTCAGTTAATCCACATATATCCACTTTTGCACTCTCAAGCACCTGGACAATCTCTCTCTCTTTCACCTCATCATTTGCACCCCTTATTTTACATATCGCAACCCATATGATGTCCTTTGTTCAGTCCTTAGTCGTCACCGGTTGCTCAGTCCTGGTCCGAGGCTTCTTGTTTGTATTTTTAGCTGGTTGTTTTCCGGGGAGCGGCACTATATATATATATATATATATATATATATATATATATATATATATATATATATATATATATATATATATATTATAGAGGTTGGGGGAGTGGACTTTCTGATTACTAACTGTTGGTGGCCAGAATCAAGACCCAAGTAAGATGGAGAAATAGAAGAAGGGAATGACGGGAGGAAGGAGTAGTTGCAAGGAGAGTGGAAAGGTTACAAGAGGATGAGTAAAAGGCAGATTATATGAGAGAAGTGGAGGAACGATTGGGTAAATATGAAATGGAGCAGATGGGGGATGTGGAAGGTGTGTGCAAGATATTCACAGACGAAATATGTGCAGCATGTGATGTGGTGTGTGGAAGGAAGAGAAGACGGAGGAGGGTGCAAGGAACAGCATGGTGGAATGAAGAAGTGAGACAGGCTGTGGCACAAAAGAAGATAGCATACAATGAATGGATGAGAAATAGGGGCGTGGAAGAAGTTGAGAGGCGGAAGAGAGAGTTATATGTAGAAAGGAAGAGAGATGAAAAGATTAGTAAGAAAGAGTAAGAAGAGAGTGGATGAAGAATTTGGAAGGAATTTGAGTGTAATGTGGAGGGACTAAGAAAATGTTCTGGAATGAGGTGAAGAGAGTAAGACAGGGTGGCAGTGAAGTTAGCAGGGGAGTGAAAGATAAAAATGGTAGATTACTAGTGGAGAAGGGAGAAAAAGTGAGCTGATGGAGAGAACACTTTAATGAACTGTTGAACATAGAGAATGGAAGTAATGCGAGTATAAGTGGCTGGGGAATGGCTAGGAGAAGGAGGGAGGTGAGAAGACTGGAAGAAGTCAGTAGGACAGAAGTTGTGGAAGCAATGAAGAAAGTCAAATTGGGAAAAGCGCCTGGAATTGACGGAGTGTGTGGTGAAATGCTGAAGCATGGGGGAGAGATAGCAGTAGAATGGATGTGGAAGACGTGCAGATTGGCCTGGGAGGAAGGTAGAGTCCCGGAGGATTGGAAGTCAGGTATAATTATTCCCTTGTGCAAAGGAAAAAGGGAAAAAGAAGTGTGTGGTAATGATAGGGGTATTTTTCTTCTTAGTGCAATAAGAAAAGTATATGGTAGGATACTTATTGACAGGAGGGAAATAACAGAGGAATTAGTTGGAGAAGATCAGGGAGGCTTTAGGAAGGGAAGAGGTTGTGTAGATCAGATATTTATTCTTAGATCTTTAGTGGAAAAGTTTCTAGAGAAGGGAAAGAAGTTGTATGCGGCCTTCATGGATCTGGAGAAAGCATATGACAGGGTGGATAGACAAGGATTGTGGAAAGTATTAAGAATATATGGAGTAGATGGGAAGTTGTTGAATGCTGTGAAGAGTATGTACGATGGTGCGAAGGCTGCAGTGTGTGTGGATGGTGAACTGAGTGAATTTTTATATTTGAAGGTTGGGTTGAAACAGGGATGTGTCATGTCTTCATGGTTGTTCAGTCTGTACATGAATGGGGTAATAAAAGAGATACAAGGTAGGGTGGATGTTGGAGTGGCCCAAGTGAGAGAGGGTAATGTTTGGAAACTCCCTGTATTGTTGTTTGCAGATGATACTGTGTTGTTGAGTGAAGACGAAGGGGAGCTGCAAGGATTGGTGGATGAGTTTGGGAGAGTGTGTAAGAAACGGAATCTAAAGGTGAATGTAGGGAAGAGTAAAGTGATGGTCTTTGAGAGAGGTGAAGTCAGTGAATGTACAGTGAGGTTGGATGGTGAGGAAATGGAAAATGTGAGCACATTTAAGTACTTGGGTAGTGTGATGAGTAAGGATGGAAGTTTGGAAGGTGAAGTGCTTGAAAGGATACAACAAGGAAGAGTGGTTGCTTGTTCCTTTAAAGCAGTGATAAGAAACAGGGAAGTGAACATGGAAGTGAAAAGTTACTACATGATAGTATTGTGATACCATCTCTAACTTATGGAAGTGAAGCTTGGACGTTCTTGGAAAAACACAAGTCAAGAGCGAGAGCAGTGGAAATGAGTTATTTAAGAGGAATCTGTGAAGTCACATGGAGAGATAGGCTGACGAATGAGGATATAAAGGAGCGTTGTAGTGTGGATGTAGATGTGATAGGAAGCGTTAGGAGGAACACACTGAGGTGGTTTGGCCATGTGGAGAGGATGGAGGGTGAGAGACTGACAAGGAGAGTGTATGTGAGTGAGGTAGAGGAGGGGAGAGGGAGGGGGAGGCCGAGGATGAGGTGAAGGGATGGAGTGGAGGGGTATATGAGAGAGGGAGGTGTGAGCTGGGAGCAGGGCAGTGAAATGGCAGGGGACAGGGCGACGTATAGGCGATTTGTTTGTGGCCACCCCGTAAGGGATGAAGGCGTCTTGCAATATATATATATATATATATATATATATATATATATATATATATATATATATATATATATATATATATATATATATATAGATTATGTGACAAGTTGTAATTTTTTTTTTAATGACCTAGATATGTCTAGTCGGCCAGACACTTCAACTAGATACTAGCAACCGCCCCTGTATGGTAGTCCCGTGCAAACGTGCAGTTCACACATAATTCCTTGCAGCAGACATAGCCCCACCACGGCGAGGCATGGTGAGCTTTGGTTCCAACCGCATTTACGACTCTCCTCCCTCCCCCCCACAGTTAACACGGGCATCATTGTGGGCTCTATATCACCGCGATATTTGTAAACTGTTTCATGGATTACGGGAAATCTTTAGACTTGTCAATCGTACAGTAGAGCCACGTGTAATACGAGGAAGAGTAATAAAAAGTGACAGAAAGGATTGGAAAAGTGAGAGGAGAGGAGGGCAGATACTAAAAAAAAAAAAAAAAAAAAAAAAATACAAGGATGATAAAGATGAAGAAGCAGGATGTACTACGGCAAGTGAGTGGTGATGTACAAAGGGCCAGGTTGCGATATACCAATATCGGCCGTCACACAAAGCCTACAGTGGCGTGGAATGGACAAGAAAGAAAGTACTATTTCTGAGACCTGCAAAGGGCACTACTAAACTACACAAAAAATTATTTCAAATAGTTGTATGTAATGAATTACGCTGGATTAAGGGGAGGAAAGAGGGAGGGAGGGAAGCTGTTAATGTGGCAACCCTTGTCTCCAAAAGAGCACACACACACACACACACACACACACACACACACACACACACACACACACACACACACACACACACACACACACACACACAAATGCTTTGCCTGCTGTGGGATCCCATAGGCCTACAAGCTGAACAATATTCACATTTTTTTTTTTTTGGTTCGTTTACTTATCACGTTAGTCTCTTTTTTGTATGATGACTGTGAATACAATATTCTTTTTTTATACCTTTCGAATATGTGAAGGTTATAAACAGGAATGTTCACATGGTAAAGCAAGCATTACAGGACAATTGTGGAGACTGCATTGCTGTGGCGCCACAGAGCTGGCGGCTAGAAGTTAAAATTAATGACAAACTTCTTTTATTTCCAGTGGCTCAGAAACAGAACTATTCCTAAGGCCAGTCCCTGGGAGGGTCTGGCAAACATTATTGAAAATATCAGTTAATACTTTTCAAAGCTCCTTTTTTTTGTATATCATTTCATGTGGAGCTAACACAGAGTATCTTACTTGGAGAGATGACTGTGATATGGCTGAGAGAGAGAATATACTGTTGAAAGATGAAGGTGGAGGGTTATGGAGTAAGGGTATGCAAAGGAAATGCCGCCTCATAAGCGGAAGGGTCGTCCTGGAGAAGGGATAGAAAAACCTGGAGGTTCTATCTGTTGACCTCGTGTCTCAAGAAAACATTAGTTAGATACTTTCCCGTACCATTTGCTTCTCTATGATAGAAAGTATGTTCACAGAATAGATGCGTTTAGTATGAAGGTACAACTGTTTTGGGCTGACTAGAATCCACCTCTGGTACGAACTTCTATTATTTTATTGTGCAAGTAAAACAATTTTCTGTCCGACTTGGACCCTCTTTATATTTGAAGAGCGAATATTTCGGGCCGAAAGTATTGTAGGCCTACCTTTGCAATAAGCACACTTTCAGTGTGGATATAATTTTTGCATTTTCAACAATATACTGCATCGAGAAACATCCTTACGGCTGTATTTCATTTGTGCCCAAAATCCAGTTTCCTACTATTTCATTTGGGGATCAATATAGTACTTCATTTGGACACCAACCTATCGTTACTTCCGCGACATCTTAACCTTAATTTGGACGCTAATGTGTGACGCCGAAAGTGGCGTACATGGTGACAAGTTGTTCTAATTACATCAAGTGGCTTGTGAGGATTTGGGTTTTTAAAACTGTGATGCAGTTATTGAAAGTTTGTCGTCTAGTTTCTCTGATGGCCGAATGTTGTGGTTCGTTTTCTACCTTTGACTATGATCCTTTTGAGCAAACTTGCATCACTTGACCGTTGCTCACTCCGCCGTTTGAGTGGGTCACTTCTTACCAGGGCAGCAGCACAGCACCACAGAGTGCAAAAGCAACAAAACCAACACTAATGCTCGAGTCAGAACCGATGATAGTGGAAAAATATTTGTGTAAGCAGTTACCGAATATACTGTATCTATCCAAGTGATTAAAAAAAAAAGTCAGAACAACTTAGAATACAAGTGAAACGATGTGCTGATTCAGATATATCTGTTAGACCTTCAAAATAATTGGAAAAGAACTCCAGAATTCTTAGTGAGGACCTTCTTCTGCTGCAAGAATATATATAAAAACAAAAATCTTTCTCTCGCTGTGAACAGAGAGAGCAGACGAAAGTTCTGGTAGTGCTTAAGAGTCGTCAAAAAGTTCAGGTGTGTATCTGTTTGAAACTGAAGTAAAAACAACTAAGGATGAAGTTTTTGTACTTGTAAATGATGAACAGAAATGAATAATTAAATTTTCCAAGAACAGTAATCTTCAGAGCCTTTGCAATGACTTAGAAGATATTTTTTGATTATGTAACTTTCAAATGATGCCCCAGGTGCTTTTATCAACTGTACACTGTTCATGGTTGTTAAAATGGAAACTACGTACCCTTAGCATATTTCCTACATCCTAAAAAAAAACTAGGACTGCTGCAATGATTTGTGGAATCATGTAATTCAAACCCGAACTGAGATAAATCTCTAAATCCTGTCTATTCATACTGGCTTTGAACTAACTATGGTAAATGTTATAAAAACTGTATTACACGAAGCTATGATCAAATGTTGCCGGTTTCACTAAGGGCAAGCATGGTGGAGGAAAATTCAGAAACATGGGCTCAGTGGAGAATACAATAATAAAACATGAGTGATTGGAAAATGGCTCTCTAATTCTTTTTTATTTCCATTTTTACCGCCAAGAGAAGTACGAGACTGTTTTGTTGAAAATGTGATGCAAGACATTCCAAACTATAGACGGTGCACTGCATTTGCAGACTACACAGTTGACGACTAGGTGTCGAGGGAGTGCAAATTTCCACCAGTTATGTGGCTGCTGCACCATCAGATAAAAACAAGAGGACCAACAATGCATTTTAGTCTTTTCATTCTCTACTTCAACTAGCAGTTCTACTCCTCGCATCCCTCATTGTTACATTCCTCGATGTCCTACAGAAATTACAATCGCCTACGTCAAAATCAGGGGAGTGAATGATCCTGCACCGGTAAGACGGGAAGAGAATTAAATGATGTACATTTTACTTGAACATTTCCCTAAGTATGAAAATAATGAAATTACCAGGGCCCAGTATATTCGTACAGTTGGCTGTAAATTCCAACCCAGAATGGATATGTAAACAGACTTCTTATACAGTGAGAATTCAAAATGGTTATGACCTGTTGTAGTTGATTATAGGTAAGTTTTTAAGACTCTATTTTAATTCGGCGTCCACTGCTGTATTCTAAGTCAGTGCCCAAACGAAGATAAACGTGGCGCCCAGCCGAAATATTTTTTTCGTTCAAATGAAATGTCAATGAGCCCAAATGAAATGGGTCGTTCCGTACTTTTCTATGTTTTCCTTCCCCTCCGCTTCCTTCCTTGCCTTCCATCCACTATCGTTACCCTTTATAATTCGCCGCAAAGGTAATAAGCCGGACCTGAGACGCCTTAGTTATGTCACGCCAGAAACCAATTATTCACACAAGGTGGCCTGCTAGTTCCCTCTAACGTCGTTGAACTTCTTATTTATGCTTCTTCATTTTATACTTATGATTTTTTTTTCTACAGTAACAGTGCTTCTTCATTCTATACTTACGGTTATTTTCTGCAGTAATAAATTCACAGCGGTATACTTCAGTCTCTTTATACTAATGTGGTTATTTGCCTAATTTTGTGCCCACGTCCTTCAGTCACAGATCACTTACGATCAGAAGCAAGCCCAAGATAAACTCGAGTTGCATTAGCCAAACTAAAACAGCCAAGTACGTCTATAGAAATTAAAGTGTCAGCTTCTTTGTGGTCAGAGGTTTCCCAAAACTGTATAAAGTCGTCCTTTACGTGGCCAGAGTAACAAATAACTTGTTCGCACCAATGAAAGATAGCGCAAAGTAGGAATTAATACAATATTTGATCGCCTACATTTGTCAGGCGAGGCGAGGGAAGAAGGCTGGGCAGACTTGAGCAGAGGTGACGGGCTCGGATGAGGTGGATGTTAGGGCAGGATGGGGGTCGCACTTCACCTGAAACTCAGATTGAGCCTTTAGCCAAAGCACCAGGTGATGAAAGGTGACTTCTTATATGGCAGGTCAAAGGCGCCTTTGATGGAACTCCCAGTTCTCATAGTCAAACAATTTTCAAGGTGCCTTTGATGTGCCTTTCGGCGGAAAGGCAACTTTCCCTCCAATGGCGCCTTCTGATACCCCTGCCAATCACAGCAGCTATATGGAAGAACTCTTTGGATGTGTTTGGCTATTATAAAGCAGCATTTCATATCAGCTGACGAAGGTAAACTGAGGGTGCAACACAGTACTCCCGAAATATTTCCACTATCGTATTGATATCATCTGCGAATGGTGAAGACACGTAGGCTGGGAGTCGATCCCACTGACTTTAGCTGTATATGGGACCCATAACTCATTGCACAAAACAGAGATACGGTGTATCCATGTGTGTACCTTCAAAACACCTTACTTAAACATTTACTAAATACACACACACACACACACACACACACACACACACACACACACACAGTCTGTTTATACTGTATGTATATAATATATATATACTGTATATATAAAAGGTATCTATCTATCTATCTGTCTGTCTATATACTGTATATCTGTATATCTATATTTATCTATCTATCTATCTATCTATCTATCCAGTGGCGTACAAAGGGGGGGGCCATGCAGCCATGGCCCCCCCTTTTGCAAATACCTATCTATCTATCTATCTATTTATTTATTTATTTATGCAGCGTGTTCTGGGTCCCGACTTCTCGGCTCCAGACACGGTGCGGTTCTGGGTTCTTTGTTCCCGACTGGGTCAGTATCAGCAAGGAAGGAAAACACAAACACCACGGGTCAAAGGCATCTTATATATTACCAAAGACAAATACACACACAGTTCTATGAACAAAACAGAGGAGTTACAATGACAAAATAGTGTTCATAACAATAGTTCTCTACCTAGCTCAGCAAGTCTGACCTTTACACGTAGTTACACCTTTCTGACATGGGGTTATAACCACACAGTGCCACAGGCAATATTCCACAGATATGTCAGGAAGATGAAGTGCAGCATACACAGACAACACAGTTCAGTATATCCAGTGTGTCCATACGACAATATAAACGTCCAGATCCTTAACTCTAGGTATCCGAGTGACATGTACGAGGTCATAGCTAATATAATGTATCCGCGTGACATGGATCATACCCTAGCTAGTCTTAGTCTATACACACGTTACATGGGTCGAGAATATATAACGTCTTACGCTGATCACCAGGGGAGGGGGTTAATGAGTCTAGGGAGAGTAGATTCTGTGGGGACGGGGGTTGGGGATGGGTGCGTGACACGTATGAAGCTATATATCCTGACCCTTAAGTTTAGGTATCTGCGGGACATATATGAGGTCCTGACTAATATAATGTATCCGCGTGACATAGACGAAACCCTAGCTAACCTTAGGCTGAACACACTCTACATAGGACGGGATAATATAGTGTCTTATGCTGACCACCAGTGGGGGAGGAGTGGGGAATAGTGAGTCTAGGTAGGGTTTGTTCACATGAGGACGGGGGTTGGGGACTGGGGAGGGAAGGGAGAATACACAGGGGAGGATTACACTGACATCTGTTGTTCTGTGGGGGTGACACTGGGGAGGGTTCGTCACTGTAGGGAAACCGGCCCGTATACGGGGGGTGTCAAGCACTCCGCTGGGTAGCATCATGGGTAATAAAGTTCACTATGGTACACAAAGGGGGGAGGGAATCACACTTGGGAGGGTTGGTTAATCCTGGGGAAGCGGCATCACGGACTTGAGGGGGGTAAGTGACACTGGGGAAGGGATCTGGCCGCACTAGGGAAGTACACAAACAGAAAGTCTATTACTCACGACTCTGATTGAGGGGAGGACAGACCCCACAGGACGTCAGGGACTATGTTGGGGGCTTCAGATGTCGGCCGGGCATGGGAGGTGGGCTGCCCAGTGAGTAGTACAGGGGCGGGTGGTCCGTGGGGTCGCCACTAGTCCTCGAGGAGTGGGCAGGTGGTGTAATGGGTGGCTCCCTAGCTACTATGGCCCGGCAGGAGGTCGGGCTCTCCAGGCTAGGGCCGAAGAGGGCCAGGAGGCGCGCTGTGCAGCGCTGACCCTTAGGAGTCGTCAGGGTCCTAGAGGAGGGTCGGGGGAGGCCCAGGGTGAGCCGCTGCTGTGTTCTGTAGAGGCAGCTTGCAGGGAGGGGCTGCGGCCGCCTTCGCTGGGGGAGCCTCGACTGCTGCGACAGGCACTGGGGGAGGCCTGCCGACTCCAAGGGCTGCGGTCTCACCGTCGGGAGGGAGCCGACAAGGGTGAGCTATGGCCTCTGGCCCGGGGAGATTCCGGCAACGCAGTGGGCTGCAAGGACAAGACACTGGCCCTCGGGGACGTCACGCTCGCCCTGGTCTCTGGTGGGGTCCTTGAAAAGGAGCAGGAGTCGCCCTCTCGTGTCGAGGGGCTGGGAGAGGGACACCTCACTTTGTCCCCAGAATGGTGGTCAGGGCGGGAGGCACCTTCCTCTACAGGAACCTGGGTATGGTCCGATGGGGAACAGCTAGGGGCCAGCCCTCCAGATGCTACAGACCCTGACAGCGGGGGGGGAGGGCGCGTGATGGATACGTCCGGCTATTGCCACAGCTCTGACGGAGGCTGCTCTCCAGCCTTTGTTCTGGGGGCAGGGAGAGGCGTCCGATGGATACGCCTGGCTATGGCCACAGCTCCGACGGACGCTGCTCTCCAACCTTTGGGTCTGGGACTCCCGTCCTGGAAACAGCACTGATGGATGGCGATGTCTCGTCCCCTGTTCCTTAGGGGGAATAGCAGCCCTTGAGGCACCTACTGAGTCCTCTACAAAAAAGGAGGCCAATCCAGAGGACTTGGCATCCGAGGGTCTGCTTGGGATCTTATCACTACAAGTCCCACCCCGATTTTGGCGAGCGTTCCCTCTGCCGGAGTGTAGTGTGCTTTTCCTGCACGCTGCTGGGTGGGCTGGCAGCGGAGAAGAGGGGCGTCGGGACGCAAGGGACATAGGACGCTCTCGCCGGGAAGGTATGACAGCTGAGCCAGCCTCCCTCTCATCTCCTAGTGGGGTGGGTATCGCCCCCCTGTACTCTCCTCCTTGGGTAGTGGTGTCCGGCTCACCCCGCAGCGCAGGTATTTCATATATATGAAGAAACGAAAGGAAATGAAAGTAAAAACAATGAAAGACGAAATAGAACGAGCGGAATTAAATAAGCTTATCAACAAAAGACAAATAGAAGGAAAAAGAAAGAGAAACATGGATCAGATCAAAGAAACCATCAAAAATGGAAAAAGTCTGAAACAGGTCCGAAGTAAAATGGCACTAGGAAAGCAACAAATGACATCACTGAAAGAAAAAAAACGGTGAAATCATTAAATGCAGAGATAAGATGGTGAAGAGAGTTGCAGAATTTTACAAAGAACTGTATGCATCAAAGACCGTAGTACCAATAGCAAACTTTTCAGATGACACAAGTGAAATACCTGAGGTAACACCAGACGAAGTAAATACTGTATTTGTCTTAAAAACATGAAAAGAGGGAAGGCTCCGGGAGAAGATGGAATAGTAACAGATTTACTGTTGGGTGCAGGAGTACAAGTACATAATAGGCTTGCTCACTTATTTACCCACTGTATAAAACAGAAGAAAATTCCCAAGACATGATGTAATACGATAATTATTTTACTCTACAAAAAAGGTGACTCAAAAGATCTTAGTAACTATCGACCCATTAGCTCATTATCAGTCATTTATAAACTCATCACTAAAGTCCTTACGAACAGAATAACAATTCTGGAGGAAATCCAACCTCGTGAACAGACAGGATTCCGAAGCGAGTATTCGACTACTGATCATCTACACACAGTGAATCAGCTAATTAAGAAAACTACAGAATATAATAAACCACTGTGCTTAGGTTTTGTTGATTACGAAAAGGCTTTTGATTCAGTGGAGCACATAGCAATTTATTCATTGCGAGAACAAGGAGTGAATGAGAACATTGTAAAACTGCTCGAAAACATATAGAAAGAGGGAACTGCTAAAGTTAAATTACATAAGGACTCGGAAAAAATTAAGATTGAGAAGGGCGTGCGTCAGGGAGACAGAATTTCACCAAATTCTTTACAGCATGCCTAGAAAGTATTTTCAGAAAGCTAGACTGGGAAAATAAAAGAGTGAACATAGATGGAGAAAAGCTAAACCACTTAAGATTTGTAGATGACATTGTCCTAATCTCAGAAACAGCGGAGGCATTGCAAGAAATGTTAAACGACTTGAACAGAGAAAGTCTGAAAGTAGGACTGAAGATGAACCGGCGTAAAACTAATGTTTTAATCCACAAACACCAAAGAGCGTCATCAGAATAAGCAATGAAATTCTTGAAGTTGACGAGTATGAGTACTTGGGACAAATACGAAAAGTAACGAAAGATCATGATAACGAAATAAAAAGACGCATTACAATTGGATGGAAAGCTTTCGGTAAACATAGAGCCATTATGAAAAGTATCTTGCCAGTTTGTATGAAACGAAAAGTATATAACGAATGTATAATTCCAGCTATGACGTATGGTTGTGAGACCTGGAAACTGACAAAATCAATGGAAAATAAAGTAATCCGTTCTCAGAGAGACAGGAAAAGATCAACTTGGGTGAGAGAGCAGATTAAAATCAAAGATTTTATAAAAGTTATAAAAGAACAAAAATGGAGGTGGGCAGGCCGTACAGCAAGAATTAAGGATAACCGATGGAGAAAGAGGCTGACTACTGGACACGAAGAAATTGCAAGTGTGACAGAAAAAGGCCAGACAGGAGATGGAGAGATGAGATGGAGAAATTTGCAGGGAAAACGTGGCAAAGATTGGCTCAGTCAAGGAATTCGTGGAAAAGGTTCGGAGAGGCCTTTGTTCAGTAGTGGACTAGTTATGGCTGATCATGATGATGATGATATATATATATATATATATATATATATATATATATTGTTACATAGCCTATGATTTCATCATCCTTTGTATAATTCTAACATATAGTATGCTCCATGTTTGATCACGATTCGCCTCGTGGCTTCCATAGTGACCAAGCTTCCGTGTTCTACCTCACTCCCCCCTTCTCCTCCCTTATAGTAGAGTAAGTCGTTCTTTCTGTTGTTCAGAGCAGCAGTGTCAACTCTTTGTCCCCTATGGCTTCATTTGCTCATCCTTCTTACAAGTTGTATCAAGCTCTGCCGGCCCCTATATAATGAGCTCAGTCTCTGCATTAATTGCCACTTAGATCTACTCCTCATTTTGTTCACATCTCTGTCCTCCCCTGTACAGTTGTTATTATTTTTGTGAGTGCTCAGGAGGTCTCCAACCATCTAGCAGCTGCGTAATTTGAGTATTAGTGTTATTACATTTTTTTTTCTTGTACTGTATAGCATAAGGTGTTGATTCGTAGGCCTGGTAAGGTTTTTGTGATTAATGTAAAGTTTTACTGTCAGCCAGTAGTAATAATATTTTGTATCTGTAATAATATATCTTGCATTAACTGAGCATTATCCGGTTTTCTCATTTTATCAGGGCTGACTTAGATAAATTTACTCTTGCTAATTTCGTGTTAATAGAGGCTATTGCAGTTAACCATATATTTAACCTGTTTTTTGCCATTACATTATCCTTATGAGTCCTGAATGTTTAGTTGTTAGTTTGAGCATTAAACTTTAACTTGTAATTTTACCTAACTCTTTTGTTTTGAACCTGGAACTTTGCGGGACAGTAGTGATTTTGGTGTTCTCACTTGAAGTGTTCATTATCTCTCTGTGTTCCGTAACACAAATTTGGCAACCTCTTGTCAGGATATTCAGGATATTATCATAAGGATATTGGTTGATATTTTGTGACTGTGATTTATTCATGATGTCTACTATTACTACGCTTGATGAAGCCAAAGATTTTTTGTCAAGTGTGCAAACAGTGTGTGATGTAGAAAACAGAACAAAGAATGAACTTAAGCTTGTTGCTCAACAATTGGGAATTGCTGTTTGCTCTCATCATTCTAAAGATCAAATTGTTGACATGATTAATAAAAGCTTGTTTAATGTAACTCCTCCAGATGAGCAAACGCAGATTGAAATAGCTAAGTTACAGCTAGCCCTGCAGGAGGCTCGTGCTAAGGAGGCTGAGTTTCAGGCAAATGCTAAGGAGGCTGAGTTTCAGACTTGTGCAAAGGAGGCTGAGTTTCAGGCACAAGTTGAACTTGCTAGGATTCAGGCAGACCATGAGTATCGCATGAAACAAGGTGGAACTGGATCATCTAGCTCTGATGATTTCGATGTGGCTAAAAAGTTAAACTTGTCCCTCCTTTTAATGAATCTGATTTAACAAAGTATTATCAGTTGTTTGAGAGGGTAGCTACAGGTTTTAATTGGCCCAAAAAGTATTGGCCAGTACTCCTTCAAACTGTTCTCACCGGTAAAGCTCAAGTAACTTATGCATCTTTGCCTCAGGATCAATCTGATAATTATGATGTAGTTAAGAGCTTGATTCTTAAGGCCTATGAACTTGTTCCTGAAGCCTATAGAGTAAAATTTAGGACAACTTATAAGCAAGATAAGCAATCCCATGTTAAGTATGCAAAAATCAAAGAAGATCTGTTAGAGCAGTGGTTAAATTCTAAGAATGTAAATTCTGATTTTGATAAATTTAAGCAGATGATTTTGCTGGAGGACTTCAAAAGGTGTATTAATAAAGATGTAAGCCTATATCTTGATGAGAGAAGAATAGATAATTTGTCTGATGCTGCAGTTTTAGCTGATGAATATGTTCTCACTCACAAGAGATATTCTAAAGAAAAAGGGAAAGCTGAGAGTAAGTACGTTGCCTCTACCCAGAGTACAGGTAACAGGAAAGAGAATAAAGATGATGTTTCTCAGGAAGTAAATACCAGCTCCACCTCTAGATTTCAGAAAAATAAATGTACTTATTGTAGTAAGCTTGGTCATACTACGGAGAAATGTTTCAGGAGACAGCGTGATGTGAACAAAAAGGAGTCTTTAAATATTCAGTCAATTGGTCTAGTGTCTACCCTTGAGAGCTCCCAGAATTATTTAACCGAGTTAACTGAACCTGCTTTGAGGAGTAACTTAAATTCTCATGATGGAGCTCCTCTTTTGAGCAATAACGTGGGTGACACTCTCAAGAGTTCATGTGCTAATTTCCTATCTGATGGTTTTGTCAGTCCTCTGGACAGTAATAACAGGAAATCAGTTAAAATATATCGTGATACAGGTGCCTGCCAATCCCTTATGCTGACCAGTGTTCTAGGCTCTAATGTCAATTCCTCTGATGAAACTGTAATCTTACAAGGTGTAGGGAATAATTACTTCTCTGTCCCTCTGTGCAGAGTGAATTTAGAGTCTGGTTTTGTTAATGGTTCCGTTATGGTTGGGTTGGTTGAGACACTCCCAATGTCAGGTGTAACTTTCTTACTTGGAAATGATATTGGTGGAAGTCAACTGTGTCCAGCTCCTCAGTTGTCTGGTGAGCCAGTGGCTACGACCCAGGATTGTGATGTCCCTGATGTGTTCTCTGCATGTGCTGTCACTAGGGCTAAGTCTAAAGTTACTGGTGACTTAGAGGATAATGATGATGATGATGTTATCCTAGCTGACACTTTTCTTGCTAATTTGGACCACTCACCAGATGAGGCAGTACCGCGTAGTGTTGATAATTGTCTCGTCAAGAGTTGGTTGAGTTGCAGGTTGCTGACCCTGAGTTGAAAGGTCTAGCTAACTCTGCTTGCAGTGAGGAAGAGTTAGCTGGTGCTTCTACTTGTTATTATATAAAGTCAGGAGTACTTATGGGGAAGTGGAGACCCCCAACAGCATCAGCCGACTGTGAATGGGAGGTTGTACATCAAGTTATCAGCCCTCGTGTTTGTAGGCAGGATATCATTAGAGTGGCTCATGATTCCAGTTTGGCAGGACACCTTGGAGTGAGGAAGACTGTGGCACGCATTTTGAAACACTTCTACTGGCCAGGTATCTTCAGAGATGTTTCCTGGTACTGTAAGTCTTGTCACACCTGTCAAGTTGTGGGGAAGTGTAATCAGACTGAAAAGGTTGCACCTCTAGTTCCCATTCCTCCTTAAGAGGCACCATTCACCCGTGTGTTGGTGGATATTGTGGGCCCTCTTCCTAAGACTTCTTCAGGATTTTCTTATGTGTTGACCCTGATTGATATGGCTACTCGTTATCCAGAAGCCATTCCACTTAGAAATATCTCAGCAAAGAACGTGGTTAAGGAAATGCTAGGGTTCTTCACAAAGTTTGGTCTACCCAAGGAGGTACAGTCAGACCGGGGAAGTAATTTCATGTCAAATGTTTTCAAGCAGTCTCTGAAAGAGTTGGGCATCACCCAGATCACGTCTTCAGCTTACCATCCCTAGACCCAAGGAGCGTTGGAGAGATATCATCAAACACTCAAATCGATGCTCAAGAATTACTGTTTGGAACATCAGAAAGACTGGGATAAAGGTCTTCCATTCGTTGTATTTGCCGCAAGAGAATCTCCAAATGAATCACTGGGCTTCTCACCCTTTAGTGGTCCTTATTTCGTGGAGAAGAAACTCAGTGATGTCAACTATGTCATCGCCACACCAGATCGTAGAAAGAACAAGCAACTTTGTCACATCAACATGCTAAAGTTATATCACAGGCGGTACGAAAATAACCCACTCTGCACTGTAGCTGTTCCACCCGAGTCTGCAAGTGAAGTTCTCCCATGCAGCATGAGCCTGAGTGATAGTTTGGGGAAGAATCCTGATATCATGAATGATCTCCAGACTAAGCTTTCTCATCTAGCTCCCGAGGAAAGGCAGGAGTTTTCGGCATAACTGCATGAGTACCCGCAAGTGTTCCGTGCCACTCCAGGAAGAACCACTGTGTTGATGCATGATGTCGATGTTGGAGACGCAAAGCCAATTAAACTGCCTCCTTACCGTGTGAACCCAGTGAAAGTTCCTCTCATCCAGAAGGAACTTGGCTACCTGTTGGATCACAAGATGATTGAGCCCTGTCAGAGCAAGTGGAGTTCTCCTGTCACTCTAGTCCCTAAGCCAGGTGGGTCACAGTGGCTTTGCATCGACTACAGACGTGTTAATCAGATAACCAAAACAGACACTTACCCTCTCCCTCGCGTGGAAAGATCGGAAAGGCTAGGTACATAAGTAAGTTTGATTTGTTAAAGGGATACTGGCAAGTACCTTTGACTGAACGTGCTAGGGAGATCTCATGTTTTGTAACACTAGGAAAGACTTTTGCATGTTCTGTAATGCCATATGGTATGAAGAATGCACCAGCCACTTTTCAGAAGCTCTTGAATGTTGTAGCAGAGGGTTTGGCAGGGTGTGTTGTTTATATTGATGATGTATTAATCTTCAGTGACAAATGGAAAGATCACCTATGCCATGTCAGTAAATTTCTTGAGCGTTTGGTTCAGGCTAATCTTGTAGCTAATTTATCAAAGTGTGAGTTTGGTCAAGCTCAGGTTCAGTACCTTGGGTACGTAATTGGTGATGGACACATTGCACCACCAGGAGCTAAGGTTCAGGTTATAAGTGATCTTCCCAGACCTAAAAGTAGGAAAGAGCGACAAAGATTTATGGGAATGCTAGGTTATTACAGGAGATTTGTTCTTAACTTTTCAATTCTTGTATCACCACTTACAGACCTACTGAAAAAGGGAGTAAAATTTGTCTGGACTGATAACTGTGAATCCTCTTTCAACAAACTTAAAACTATCCTATTAAGTCAGCCAGTGCTCGCTACTCCAAATTTTCCTAAGCCTTTTAAGATGGCTGTTGACGCAAGTGATACAGGAGCTGGGGCTGTTTTGCTGCAAGAGGATGATCAGGATATTGAACACCCTGTATCTTATTACAGTAAGAAGTTCACTCCACCTCAAAAGAACTACTGAACTATTGAGAAAGAGCTTTTGGCCTTGATTTTGGGTTTACAGCATTTTTCATTTTATTTGTGTTCTGGTTTTGACCCCATAGTCATTTATACCGATCATAACCCACTGAAATTCCTTAGTAAGTTTAAAGATAAAAATCAGAGATTGACAAGATGGAGTCTACTTCTTCAGGAGTATTCATTAGACATGCAACATGTCAAGGGGAAAGAAAATGTTATTGCAGATTGCTTATCTAGACTTTAGACAGATTGTGTTAGAGTAATAAGAAATATCCTTTATAATTTTTTTTTTTTTTTTGTGGGGAGGTGTTACATAGCCTATGATTTCATCATCCTTTGTATAATTCTAATGTATAGTATGCTCCATGTTTGATCACGATTCGCCTCGTGGCTTCCATAGTGACCAAGCTTCCGTGTTCTACCTCACTCCCCCCTTCTCCTCCCTTATAGTAGAGTAAGTCGTTCTTTCTGTTGTTCAGAGCAGCAGTGTCAACTCTTTGTCCCCTACAGCTTCATTTGCGCGTCCTTCTTACAAGTTGTATCAAGCTCTGCCGGCCCCTATATAATGAGCTCAGTCTCTGCATTAATTGCCACTTAGATCTACTCCTCATTTTGTTCACATCTCTGTCCTCCCCTGTACAGTTGTTATTATTTTTGTGAGTGCTCAGGAGGTCTCCAACCATCTAGCAGCTGTGTAATTTGAGTATAAGTGTTATTACATTTTTTTTTTCTTGTACTGTATAGCATAAGGTGTTGATTCGTAGGCCTGGTAAGGTTTTTGTGATTAATGTAAAGTTTTACTGTCAGCCAGTAGTAATAATATTTTGTATCTGTAATAATATATCTTGCATTGACTGAGCATTATCCGGTTTTCTCATTTAATCAGGGCTGACTTAGATAAATTTACTCTTGCTAATTTCGTGTTAATAGAGGCTATTGCAGTTAACCATATATTTAACCTGTTTTTTGCCATTACATTGTCCTTATGAGTCCTGAATGTTTAGTTGTTAGTTTGAGCATTAAACTTTAACTTGTAATTTTACCTAACTCTTTTGTTTTGAACCTGGAACTTTGCGGGACAGTAGTGATTTTGGTGTTCTCACTTGAAGTGTTCATTATCTCTCTCTGTTCCGTAACAAACAATATATATATATATATATATATATATATATATATATATATATATATATATATATATATATATATATATATATATATATATATATATATATGTGTGTGTGTGTGTGTGTGTGTGTGTGTGTGTGTAAATTGTTATTAGTTATTACAGTTGTAAAGCTGTTTGATCGAAATGTGAGCGTTTGAATTTTGGTAAAAGGTTAATGGAGAGACTGAATCGTAAGTTAGTTGCACAGAGTACTTAAAAATGACTTTAGAATATGCCATAATTTTGTCCTATACCCATTCCATATGGCCTGAAAATGATCGTAAGATTGACCAAAATGCAAATTTTTTAAACCCCCCCCCAACCCCCCAGCTGCACGGGCTCGCTGCGCTCGCCAAAGTCACGGGCTGCACAGTAAAAAATATTAAAAAAAAAAAGGCCCCCCATTTTCAACTTTATGGTTCGCCACTGTTCCTATCTGTCTATCTATCTGTCTATCTACCTATCTATCTATCTATCTATAGTCTCTGTGGTACAGTGGTATAGTGTGCGTCTCGCACGCTGGTGGACGCGGGTTCGCCTCCTGCCAGAGTTGTAAAAACTTTGGGAAGCGTCCACCGAGCCACTTATTGCTTTGGTGGACATAAGGGGTGCTGTGGTTGAATCAGTGTCGCATGGCTTGCACCCAGTTGGCTTAAGGCATGCCAATTACACTTAGTTCACAGATTACACACACATCCAAAGCCACTCCAACATTACAATCACACTCAACAGCACTTCTCACCCTATATACAGAGTCTCCCAGACAGCCTAAGCCGCTGGGTAGAAATACTTTGGCTGTATCGTCCCTTCTCCGGTAGGGATAGGCCGGTCCTGCAGTGGACACTCAACAGCTGATGATTATACATACATATCTCTCTCTCTCTCTCTCTCTCTCTCTATCTATATATATATATATATATATATATATATATTCCTCTGTTCCACTACTCTTTTCTACGAAAAAAAAAAAAAAAAAGTAGTTACTGTATCATTTCCTATACTTACTGGCGGATCAAAAGCTGCAGTCCTAGGGGATGGAATGAGGTTACGACGGGAGAAGCACCAATATATTACTGCAGCTCAGTTTCAGGCCAAATTTTTCGTGATTTTGTTTGTCTCGTATCGTATTGGCACAACTATAACAGCTGATCTGTTTTATTACATGCACAATATTTTCCTAATATTGTACTATATCTTCTCTGTCAAGTGATTTGGAATAATTAGGTTAAGTGAGTTTAGACTAGGTTCAGCTGGTATAACCTAGGTGGAACTTTGGGGGGTAAATTTGCAGTTTTGGACAACAAACCTTAGCCTAACCTAGCAGCATCCTAATTTTACCTACAGTATGTTATCAAAACCTTGGCTATCCAAATCTAACCCATCATATCCAAAGCGTAATTGTGAGGAATCCCTTCATCGATGGATTTTCTGCTGCTATTATGCTAGTGTTGGTGGCCTTCGCACATGCAGGTTAGGTGCCGTGCCTCTAACACAATGAGGATTTGACTTAATGCTCAAGGGATTTTATGGGGAAAAAGTGACTGAAAAAAAAAAAAAATCATCACTGCTAACCAAACCAAAGTCAGATTGCCATAATCTTCATCCCTAACCACATAATTAACAATACTAACTGAGCAACCACAACAGCAAGAAACAGTTGGCTCTAACCTATAATTTAAAGCAAGTCTGTGAAACCAGTCATTTTTTAAAATCTCTAGTCAATCTGTGAAATTACTTTTAAGATAAGGATGATTTTGGTTAGATTTAGGTTAAACTCAGATTAAGTGAGGTTAATTATGGCTAGGTTTGATTAGATCAGATTAAAATAGATTATGTTTTGTTTTACCATAACCGTTATTAAACAAACCTATTCTACCTAGACCTCACATCAACATTACCTAACCTATCGCTGCTTAAATAAATAATATTATATATTAACCTTGCCTTACTTCAACCTTCATTTATACCACTATAACTGAGGTCAACCTAGCTTATGTTAAATAAAAACCATTTCACAGACTGACTAGGGATTTCACAAAATAACAGATTTCACACATTCCATGTATTACAAAATTATACCTATGAATGGGCCACCTAACTTATTTCAGGAGATCAGTAACTATAAGGGTTAAAACTGAATATATCTAATTACTATTTACTGAAGTACTGTACAATATTTCTGGGTGAAGCTGGTGGGTTAGGCTTACACTAGGATTAACTGATCCAACACAAATCACACTGATTTGTTCATATATCGCTGAATATAATACCTATAAGTACTGAACAAATATCTGAAACATTAGACACGCATTGGTGCAGCTTGAATTACCATATTATGGCTACATGAATTCGAGAAGTAGTATTCAACAGTGAGTGCCTCTACCGATGAGTTGACTGTCTCCACATACCACACATAACTCCCCATGTACTTCACTATCACTAGTAAATGATATCTTGCTACCCAGTAACTACTTTTGACGCAAATCATTCCATTCCAAACGAAGTATTAAGGCAGTAATTCATATAATCAGGAACAAGGAGCACCACACGTATCATCCACGAATTGTTGTGCATCAAAGGCGCCTTTCCTCCTCTAGGGCAGTTTTGACCGGCCTTTCCTCAAAGGCACTAACGGGGACTGTTTCAAAGATGGTCGTGCCCAGTGGGGCTTTTGAGTATGGGCCTTTCGGGAAAAGGCCACATTCAAAGGTGCCTTTGCCAAAGAAAGTGCCCTCAAATGTTTCAAGAATCCACCCCTTGGTCTATTTCTCATGTGCAGTCCCTCAACTGCGTGTCTTCCAACCACATCTTGTTTCCCGATCATTATTCACATTCCAAGTTCTTATCCTTTGTTGCCACCCTCATACTCCGTTCAGTCTGTTTCTCTTCATGAAACTTGCCAATAATTTATTCATTTCTTCGTCATCCATTCATTTACTAATCACTTTGCTGCGTGTGTATGATTTCCTTCCCTTGCATTTTTAGTTCTCTCTCTCTCTCTCTCTCTCTCTCTCTCTCTCTCTCTCTCTCTTTGTGTGTGTGTGTGTAATTCACCGGGTCGGTCAGGATCACTTGATGGTCGTGATCGTCAGCTTTTACCCTCCCGGAAGGGAGCTGAGAGCTCATATAGTCCGACCTAAGGGCAAGGCTGTGACCTTCACACCCGCACACACCCGTCCCCTTGCTCAAGAGGGACAGTAACCACCCACTTCGTCAGTGAAACTTTTCGCAACCTGAGCGAGGCGCGAACTCCCGTCCACCAGTTGGCAAGCGAGAACGTTACGTGTGTGGGTGGGTGTGTGTGGGTGTGGGTGTGGGTGTGTGAGAGAGAGAAAGAGAGAGAGAGAGAGAGAGAGAGAGAGAGATCGTTTTAACCCTCTCATTGTCTTGGCAACTCTCGTATTCTGTTCTAACGAAGACCATTCATTTTTCAGATGAGAGAGTGTCTCAAGAACCTGAGATTATTTGTCTTGCAGTTAACGCAAGACCATTCTACTTGCATCATCTGACAATAGCCAGGTTTATTGGTTTCAACTGTCAAATGTTCACTGTTTTCTTGTTGCAGTTTCTCTGTCTGCCATGCAAAATCCTCTTTTTTTATCCACTCATTTAGCCCTGATCTCGTTTCCCTACCCTAGACCATATTCCTTTCTATCCCTGCTGTCTTTTCTGTTCCTGTTATTCCCATTTCCTCATTTTATCCACTAGTTCTTCGTCATCCCTTCCCACTCCAAGTCACCTTGCATCTATAATAATAGTAACTTTTCGTCTCTTCCCAGTTATATTTCATCCTCAGCAGCTTCTTAAATCCATCTCTTCCAAGTAAGTTTTTATTCACAACTCTGCTTCATTATCCAATACTACAATGAAATCTTAATATTTCATCACCCATTACTATTTCATTTTATATCCACCAATCCTTCTCTTTATCTCCCCCTCCCCCGAATTTAGCGTCAGAGTGGCGCCACATTATCGTAGTGTTGTGGTGCTCAGTGAGAGTCAGGGTCCATTTGCCTGATGGAATGATGCTGGATTGGCCAATTAATAGAATGGGAGAGAAGGAGATTTTACTCATTCTGAATACCACGATGTTTATTCGCTAAATTCACTATCTTTTTTATTAGGCCTACTTCCTTAAGGATGGTCCCTATAGACTGAATATGTCTGTTTGGCGGCATCGAGAATGAACTAGACTCGATCCGTTTACCAAGCATCTCACTGTGTGGCTTATCAGACTGAACACCAGTAGGCTGGCCTTTGTCATGCACCTGAACTTGTGCGTGAATTTGCAGAACCAAATATAACTCTGTGAGAAAAGCATTCCTCAAAATGTGATGCATGGGAGCATGGGATGGGTGTTCTGGGTTTTGGGTGTAATAATAAATGCATAGGTTGGGATATATGCCATAAGGCACATACCCAAGGTGCTCGTCTCCTTAACTTACGCCTTTGACGCTATGGCAACCATTTCACCGACTATCCCAAGATATACGAGTAAGACCCTTGCACCATGCAGACTACAACAGTAATATCGCCCAGGTGTTACTCAGTTGTTCATTTTACCTACCAATTCAAAAAAGATGGATGGATACTTAATTCAAGCAGGTGACACCAGTTACTCGCTGCATGAACCGAACCCTGAAGTCAGTGTGCAGCCAGCTTCATAGCTAGCACCGCTATCTGCTCTGCTGTCGTGGAGGTGTAGATAAGCATAGAATCTTGAAAAACTTGGCTTTAATCTACGTCTTCTTTGTGTATAAAGTTGCTCAACCAAAGGCGACCAAGTGCTGGGATAAAATGTGCACAAGCTGTGATGCAAAGAAAAGTGGGTGCTAGGAGATCTTACATGGCTGGAAGAACTAGATGGAGGCTCAGAACAATGAGATCTGCTAACCATTTCAGGGTTTTCATTGACGTTAAAGATGGTGAGGAAGTTCCCGTACTGAGAGTTCTTAGAGTAATAAAAAATATGAAGTTTGCATTATGAAAGAATAAAATATGCATGTCGTCTGGATGCAAACGTGCCTTTACTCCGAATGAATGGTATGGCTAACGGTATGAGCGAGTATGATCTGTGTATGACTCAGCAGACGGGGAGGAGAAGGGGCACGTAAAGCCGAATCTTAGTAAGCCACAAGCTATCTGGTTCATACGTGTGTTCCAAGTACTCAGCTAAGGTTAAAGCTGGAAGTAGTTTCAGCCATTTCTTCTCAAACACACTGACTTAGAGGCATTCTCACCTGTATGTGGCAGCATGAATGTAAGACAGGTAAGGGGGATTAAAACCCAAGGAAAGGCTCTTGTGTCCACCAGCCGTGATGCATGAAGGGATGATGGGAGAGGAGAGGGAAAGGCGGAAGTAAGTTGTGATATTCGACATGTTGAGTGGTTGCTAGGAAAGAGAGAGAGAGAGAGAGAGAGAGAGAGCACAATTTGTGCTGCATTGTGTAGACGTTCCCTGTAAATTCAACCATCTTTTTCTTATTGTGGCTTTCGGTACAGACTAATGATACGGTACAGACTAATAGTGTAGCAGTCCACATATATGCTACACACCGTCACATGTCACCGCCTAAGTGCTAATACCCATTTTCCAAACTGAATGCTTGCTGTAGTTGTCTCATTCAGGACTGGTGTGATGACATTAACTGAAGTATTTCTATGACCTCTCAGTCCGATACCGATAAATATTTTTTTCTTCTCTCATGCACCCTTCCCTGCTTGGCCTTCAGGGACAATGTTCCCAAGAGTGTTGGGCTTGTACTGAATGGTAAATAAAGAACCGAAAAAAAATAAAAAATCTCAGTCAGAGCTGGGGATGATCAGTAAAGTGTGTTGTAGCAAAGTTCAGAATATCAAGCTCTTCCTTTTTCCAGTCTGGAATCGAAGTCGTGTTCTTTCATATAGAAGACCACTTATCTCACCACCTGACGCCACCAACTGTTCACATGATGCCCGTTGTGGGTGAATGATTGGTCTAAATAGTATTGTCTCGGGCCCCTGCACTCCTGATTGGATGACAGACGGATGGATGAATGGATGGCGTGCAAGACGCTACTGGCAGAGGCGGGATATACTGACACCTTCAGCCCCAGCAAGTCTTTAAAATCTCATTCAAGGCACATCCAGACAATATTTTAGGCCAGATTTTTCGAACTAGAGAGGGTACATATAGCTTTCTTTAATATCTCCCATAATAGAAGTCTTTCCTAGCTTGAATACAACTCTTTGGAGGTATCATGAAAACGTTATTGCAGTGAAGAAATTTTTTAACGCACATTATTTAAACATGATTTCTTCCAAATTTGCAAAATTACACTCTTATTACTGTAAAAGCTGCTGCGTAGATTTTTTAAATAAAGACAACACAAAAGAAGGAAGAACAGAACGCCTGAGGTAAATAACCGGCAATAAAAGTGATTCACTACTCAGAGCTGGCCTGGGGTGTGTGCTAATTAATCTAGGAGAACTCTCTCTCTCTCTCTCTCTCTCTCTCTCTCTCTCTCTCTCTCTCTCTCTCTCTCTCTCTCTCTCTCTCTCTCTCTCTCTCCAGTGTTACCAAATGCAGCTCCACTGACACCACCACAACGACAAACGTGAATGGGAAATACCTAAATAAGGAAGATAAGGAAGAAAGAGGGTAAGCAAATGAGGAACAGGAGGAGGAGGAGGAAAAGGAAGCGGAGAAGGATACTCATACTGCTTTTTCGACTACTACAAACACTACTGCTCCTTTTTTTTTTTTTTTTTTCCAAATCACCTCCATCCACTTGAGAATTATATTGTGAAGATCAAAACCAACCTTCATAAAACAGTTCACTATTTGGACCTGTAATGTGAAGGTTTACACCAACCCTCATATTACAATCCGTTGGCCCCACGCACACCAATGGCTGTGGTTACCAACCACCTACTACCACTTTCAGTAACGTTATATTTATTCATTAACCTCACAGTGTTAATAAAAACATTAATCTATTGGAGTCGCTGGTTTATGCAACTCTCGACCACAGTAGCTTCGTAATTCATACCGGACAGAGAGACACACCTAAGGGCTGATGATGTTGTGCCCCTAAGGCATAGGAGTGCTGACCTTACGATGGCGAATGATAGTCGACATCTGATCCAGGTCATAACAAAACTCTGAGGATGACGCTTCTCAAAAAGAACCTCTGCAAGTCTCGAGTAGAATCTCACCGCCTCTGGACCCATACCTGCTCCTGCAAACACAAAGGGAGTGAATCGACAGTGGTCCACTGCTGGATCCTTTCTTTATAGTTTCTGTTTTTGCTTGTTCGTTCCTCTTGTATGCAGCCTCGAGAAACAATTCACAATGACTTGCCACCATAGGATCAAATATCCTTACGTCGAAGAAAGCCCTCTGCCCAGGTGACCAGAAACCTCGAGCACTGACATCCACTCTTGCATTATTTGAAGTATTTGCTGTTCTCTGGATTAAGTGCACACCGTCTAGAGGTAGCAGAGCTGGCTGCATGGTGACATCATGGCATTTTTCCAGCATAATTTTTACAGTGAGGTCGCGTACTTCATTATGTCGAATGCAAACAAAGCCCCCTTCTTGCAAACCACCGCATGGATTGCGTCCCCACCTTCACTCTCATTCTCTTTCCTTCATGAGCTTTTATTGTGTGTGTGTGTGTGTGTGTGTGTGTGTGTGTGTGTGTGTGTGTGTGTGTGTGTGTGTGTGTGTGTGTGTGTGTGTGTATGTGTATGTGTGTGTGTGTGTTTTTCCTCAGTTTTTTTTCCTGTCAATATCAGTTCCGACTTTCCTCTGATTGTCTGATTCATCCGTTCATCTTTTACTCTCATGATTTTCTTGTATTCAGAGGTATTTTTCCTCTTCCGTTCCCCTCTCCATTTGCCCATCCCTTTCCTATTTCTTCTGTTGGTTTCTTTGTCTCCATCCCTCACAACTAACATTTATTCCCGTCATCAAGGTCTTTTCTGTTGCTGTTGTTGTAATGGATTAGAGAACACCGCTCGCTGGTGCAGTGGTAACGCTCTCGCCTAGCATCTGCTAAGACGGGGGTTCGCGCCTTGCTCGGGATGCGAAAGTTTCACTGATAGAACGGGTCGTCACTGTCCTCCTTGAGCAAGTGGATGGGTGTGTGCGTGTGTGAAGGTCAAGGCTTTGCCCTTAGATCGGAGTACATGAGCTCTCAGCTCTCTTCCGGGAGGGTAAAATGCCGATGATCACAAAACCATCACGTGATCCTGATCGACCCGGTGAATTACACACACATCTGCGTCCATGCAGATGTCGCTGATATGTCCATTACTGCATCATGCAATGTGGATCGAGTCAGTTCATTCAATGAGCTAGTCTCACTTTGTTAGTTTGGCTGCTTGGTGTGTTTTTGAGCTGTTCCTAAAGGTGTATCTATTGGTAAGAATGGCAAGTAGACGTTCTTCCAAGCTGTCAGCCGATACATTGTGTTATGTATATGTAGAATATATTGGACCGAAGATGATCAAACACAAAATCCACCTTGGTACCAAATTTGCTCGTGCATACAAAGCATATTTTGACGTGGCAATGGGCGACCAAAATAAGGATTGGGCTCTGCACTACACTTGTGCTAGCTGTTGCTCTGCGCTTGAAGCTTGACTATGAGGAGCGAGAAAGAAGATGACTTTCGTAGTTCCGAGGGTGTGGCGAGAACCTTCGAATAACCACGATGATTTTTATTTTTGCATGGTAGATATAAGTGGTGCAAAGAGCATTACGGGAAGAAAGAACATTGTATATACAAGTTTGCCTTCTTTAATTTCTCCTGTGCCTCACAACAAAAAGCTGGCGATTCCTGTCCCTCCTGCAGGTATGGAAGTTGTCTCTGACCATGAGGACATAGTCGATGATGGAGGGGAAAGTGATGCGAATCGTATGTTGGAGGATGTTCTGGAGACACTCCACCCTTTCCCAGTCAGCAAGAACTGGACTACTTGGTCCGAGATTTAGGACTCACCAAGTCCAATGCTGAGCTACTGGCATTACGTCTAAGTGAATGGAACTTGTTGGATCACAGTTGCAGGTTGAGTTGTAGGATGCGCCACGGCAAGTTTGCATCCTTCTTTGGATTTTGTGAAGAAGTCTGGTTGTGTTATTGTTTTGATGTTAAGGGTTTGTTCCAAGCCATGGGAATGGATTACAAGGCCTCAGATGGCAACTCTTTATAGACAGTTCCGTGAAGAGCCTAAAAGCTGCACTTTGCATAACGACAATGAACTTCCATCAATTCCAGTTGCACATTCTGTGAATGAAGGCTATGAGAATGTGAAGATTTATCTGACAAGGATCAAGTACTCAGATCACAAATGGGAGGTTTGTGGGGATTTCTAAATGATTTCATTCCTACTCGAAACGCAAAGCAGTTACATGAATTACTGTACTCATGTTTTTTATGCTTGTGGGACAGCCGGAGCGATGCAGAATATTTTGTGAGGAAAGACTGGCCTCTCAGAGAGAGTCTCACATTAGGCTCGTGCAAAGTTCTGAGAGCTCCACTGATCTCCAGAGAGAAGGTATTGATACTGCCGCTGCACATAAAACTTGGACTTGGGAAACAAGTCGTGAAGGCCATCGACAAGGATGGTGATGTGTTTATGCATATCCAATCAATGTTTCCCAAGTTTAGTGTGGCAAAGGTGACGGCTGGCACATTCACCGTGTCGCAAGTTCGAAGAATACTTGCAAGTCATGAACTCCAGCGTAAAATGACTGATGATGAAGAGTGCACTGGAAATACTTTCAGAGGGGTTGTGGAAGGTTTTCTTGGCAACCAGAGGACACAAGATTCCCCACAGCTCGTCGATGACCTGATCGGCGCATTCCACTGGCTTGGATGCAGAATGTCAATCAAATTGCACCATCTGCATTCCCACCATGATTTCTTCAAAAGTAACTCGGGTGCAGTCAGTGAGGAGCAAGGCCAACGGTTCCACCAGAATATGCTGTTAGCCAAGTCCAAGATTTAGGCCATATCTTGATACCCTGGGAAGGTTTCATGTTGATAGCTCAAGCCGTTCATGAGATATAATGGTGCTAAAGGCGGGCAATAAAAACTAGCTGACCCTTGGCAGTCATTTAGGTGACCTTGACCTCTATCCCGAGTGCCCATTTTCGAACTCGTATAAGATTTTGGCCATATCTTGAAGGTTTCATGTTGATAGATCAAGCCGTTCATGAGATATAATGGGAACAGATGCGCACACACACACACACACACACACACACACACACACACACACACACACACACACACACACACACGCACACACACACACACACACACACACAGAGGCAGGCAAAAACATTATCGCTCCACGTTCTAAAGGCGGGCGATAATAGTAATAACAATTATTATTGTCGTCGTCGTCATCAACGTCATCGTTATCATCACTGATTCACTCTCTCTCCCCTCCCATGTCTTTCCCCCATTCTCCATCTCTTACCTCACCCTTCCTCTCAATGCTTCCCTGACCAGTTCTAAACATTAGGTCAAATAAAGTTTTTCCCATTTCTCCATAATACCTTCAGTATATGTGGGAACCAGGATGTAATAGACTGTTGCTGGTTGTACTCCAAGGGAAGAATAAAACTTAGCAAAAATTTAACTCAGTGCTTTAATAACTACTGTGGGCATGAATCGAAGTCTCCTCCTCCTCCTCTTCCTCCACCTTCTTCTTATTCTTCTTTTTCTGAAAAATCGTTTTATTGACATAACTACTTATCAGATACTTTGTTAACTATTCTTACAGTTGTATAATACGCCAGAGCTGGTCGTATCTCCCATACAGATCACGGAAGATGAAACTCAGCCACCGTAAAGTAATACAGTTATGGTACCGTCAGGGTCAAAACTTAGCCTCTTAGTTATTTCACTGCATCTACTTCATTCCTACGGCATGTGCATCAGTTTCTTCCTTGATGCTCTATATCAAAGAGCCTCATCTTTGGACAGAGAAACCTAAGAAGCCTCTCTCAGCTTAAGAATGCTAGCCAGGAGAGGAAAGTGAGGAGCATGACTATGGTGGTACCACTCTAAACTGGCGGTTTGGGTGGGCACGAACCTCTGTACAGTGTTGCCACGTGTTCCATAACCGCGATGTGAACGGCTCTGATATATGTAAAAGGCATCACAATAAGATAAACACATAAGAATACAATGGGAACTTGTGTATTATAATACATGAAAGAATAGTAAACTTATTATGCGTAAAATATTTATACAGCAATACAGAAACGTGGCATAAATATTTTAGTGTTCCAAAAAAAAGTAGTCACTTTTATTGGATGTTACCGTATTTCTGGGGTTGGTAATAATGTCACAATTATGATTATAAGATAATGTGCAGGAATATAAGTAAAAATATGCCGATTTCTTAGTAAAAAACAAATAATACATTAAACCCTCGTGAGCGGCAACACACACACCCAGGCCGACCTGGGGACCTGTTTGGGGACATCTCTTAAAAAATAAAAAAATAAAAAACGCGCCAAGACTTTTACCTCCTGGGTGGTGCGGAAATAGTCAAATTTATGATATACATTATAACGTAAAAGAAAATAACCAAAATGTATCCTAAAATACCACAGACGAGAGAGGAGAGAGAGAGAGAGAGAGAGAGAGGGGGAGGGGGGAAGGCAGACTAGGGGCAGTGTTGAGTGCAGCTGAGTGAGAGATCGAGGAAGGGAGGGAAGGAAGGAGGGAGAGAGTGGCTGAATGAAAACAAATCATGGCGCCACAACAGCTAGGTCATCTGGCGCATTATGTAAAACAATAATATTTTTAATATAATTAGATATAATAAAAACAAAATAAAGAAATGAAAGCACAAGTTTATAAGTCACTCATAAAAGAAACAAAATTCCCAAGGGTGATGCACATCTCCCCCCAGGAGAGAGAGAGAGAGAGAGAGAGAGAGAGAGAGAGAGAGAGGCATCGCGGGTATAGAAAACGTGGCAACACTGTACAGAGGTTCGTGCCACACCCAAACCGCCAGTTTAGAGTGGTTCCACCATAGTGAAGTATTAGGCAAATTTTATTCTCGACTGTACGTTCCATTGCAGAAAATCACAGTCCGGGAGATGCTGGTCATTCACCATTTCCCATAAAATATTTATGACCATTGCCAATAATCCAAGTTGCCTCCTCTAATCTTTTTGTGCTGATTGCAACAGAAAAGATTTGTTGAGCAGTGAGACCATTTGCACAGCCGTCTATCTCCTGAACCCATGAAATGGACGCAATGTCATGCTAACACACATTGCGTTAAAAGTACAAACAGATCCAATGTTGTTTGCTGTCTTTAGTACTTCCTGCTGTTTTCCATTCCTCATTTCTCATGCATAGGGAGGTGGTGGTGACGTGGTTAGGGTGGTCTGAAAGTATACTGAGTTCGATTCCAGACTGAGGCAGAGAACTGTCTTATGATCTGAACTGCATTAAAACAAGCTTCTTTGATCTTACACATCCACCAACGTTTTCTAAAAACACTTGTACTAACACCATCACATATGAGTTACCTTTGCCAACGCCAGTAAAATTTAAGAGTTACTGCTGTAGTTCCTATTTCCTACAAGTTTTAAGGTCTCACATATTTAATTCTGTGGTCTTGGTGTGTCCTGTTGCACAATATCAAAGAGTACATACCTCCACCGTCGCCCCAAAGAATTACAGTTCATTCCCGTATCTAGATCAGGATCCAACCTAATTAACTTTTCCTTGGCTCACCGCCCACCTATCCATCAGATTTCATTGAGAGTCAATCAATTTTTTTGAGACATTTTATGCACAGTCCGCGCGCATGTGGGAGGGACCGTGATGACGTCAGTAGGCCTGTTGACAGCCGGCCTGCTCCTCCTCCCTGCTTCTCATTTTTTCCCTCATTTTCTTCTCTTTTTTTACTTTTATTTTTTGTTAGTCCTCCCCAGCTTCCTGATTTTCTTTCCCCATCCCATTGTTCCCTTCCCTACCTCATTTCTCAACAATTCCCACTTCCCTTTCCGTATCCACTCTTCCTTCATTTTCTTCTCCCTTCATATATTTCTTACTCTGTTCTTTCCTTCCTTCTCTGCCTTTCCCCTCTCTAGTTTCATTCTCATCAATACATACAATATACTGCACTGCACCTTTATGTATATATATACTTATTTTCTATAAATGTGGGTTTACATAACTGTGAAACTTGTGTGTGTGTGTGTGTGTGTGTGTGTGTGTGTGTGTGTGTGTGTGTGTGTGTGTGTGTGTGTGTGTGTGTGTGTGTCCTTTTCTCTTTCCTTCCTTCCCCTTTTTCTGTCCTCATCTCCTTTTCCTTTTCCCCTCTCCCATCCTTCTTCCTCTATCCTCCATCCCATTCCTTCCTCTTACCACCACTCCATCTTACTTTTCACCTACATGTGGTAATTCCATTACAAACGCTGCACGTCCTTCCTTCCTCGCTAATGCGTTTGCCTCACCTGCCTTCTTAAATCTTCCCTTCCCCTGCTCTCTTTCTCACGCGATCAGCTAACACTCATATATATACATACATAATTATATACATATAGATAGATAGATAGATAGATTTATTAAGTAAAAAGTTTTCCTGCACTTATCCCCATACATATGCTTTCTTGCACTTATCCCCATAGCTTAGGCATACTATTTTTTAAAATCAGCCTTGTTAAGCAATAGTAGGCTTATTAATATATACGCTTTCCTGCATTTATCCCCATAGCTTGGGCATACTATTATTTCTTAAAACCAACATTCTTAAGCTATAGTAGGCTTGTTAATATATATGCTTACCTGCATTTATACCAATAGCTTAGGCATACTATTTATTTTGATTAACATTCTTAAGCTATAGTAGGCTTATTAATATATACGCTTTCCTGCCTTTATCCCGATAGCTTAGGCATACTATTTTCTTTAATCAACATTCTTGAGCTATTGAAATCATATTTAAAAAATCTTACTTTTAAAAATTACTAAAACAAATGTCACATAAAGCTGTACTGTACACTTGTATACACCCACAGTATACCTCTTGATGTGGGAAGGCACAAAGTTGGTACTGCATCCTCCGCTAATTTTCGGATCTTTGCTGGAACTGGAATGCCCAGGCACTCATATTTTAGATTTCTTTTAGAGGAATCAGCTTTAAAATGTACAGTCGGGGAAGAAAGAAGCTGGACACAATTGGCGGCCTCTGGCAACAACTCCTATAGTAAACACGTAGGTGGTAGCGGATATGTATGAATGGAGGGGTAACGTTTGTATCGAAGTGTGTGATTGGTCGGCACACCACCGTCTGTCATTGCCATGTAGTCAAATATTGGAGAGGGTTTTGAGTATGAATACACTATGTGGTACATATAATAGATATTCACCCTGTGTCATAGGACATATAATATCTTAATTTGACAGTTGATTAGCTGTATTGATTAATGTCACTCATATTTAGGGCACTGTGCAGCTGAAAGTATTTGTGGAGTCAAAAGCATCTGTCTTCAGAGTTGGATCAATATGAGACCGAAGCCTCAGATCCTTGAATAAATTATAATTACTATCAAGCGCAATACATAATTTATTGGCGAGTTCGTTTGTATGCTTCATTAACGAATATGTCATTGAAATACAACGTTGGTTCTGATAATCTTTATGACTTTGCTACGTTCTGAGTCAGTAGAAACGTTCCTCCCATGAACGTGGACAGAGCTTCATTGAGCACCATCCCTTACCGTGCTGGGGGTGGGAGGAACCGTGAACACACGCACGATTTATTAGTTTTTTCATTCAACTGCTAATGAAAAACTACTATGCAATTGCTAAACAAATGTTTGCTCCGTCCATGATAACAACTGCTCCTTGATAAGACAGATATCTCTGATACTGAAAACATTCCTTTTAGGTGATGTCCATCACACGTTTTCCCTCTCGAGTTGAGGTGGTGAATTGGTAGGGTGAAGTATGGCCTTTTCAACGGCGCTTCTGTCGCGATTGTTTCGCCCTACAACCTCTCTACCGAACTAGCCTCACATGAGCATCCCCTCCAAGCTAGCCTCACACGAGCACTTTCCTCCGGCATTCTCTTCCCTCACTTAGCCCAACCTTTCACATTAGCAACATGTCAAGATGATTCCTAACATCCAGTTCAGTCACAGAATTTGCACGTTAATTAATGATCTTTTGCCCCACAGTTCAAATCAAGGAGATTCAAATTAACTAATTTTATGGTGAGTGCTTTTTCAAGTTAGTGAAGATGTCCACACTCATAGGTTACATGTTATCAGGTGATACCATTTATACACACAATATAATTAACTCAAAAGACCTGATGAGTATGTCAGCGTTTTATACTAACTAACGCTACACGATTCTAGTTCCTTTATAGGGCATCTTTGCATATTTATGGTTAACTCTTTCGCTGCGAGTTTTCTTCCTGTGATGTGTTTGGTGCTTGAGTAAACAAGCGGCCCTCCGTAAGGGGGAATCACACCATCCGCGAGCCTATACATATCTAGCCCGGCTCGGAATATGACCTTGACCTTGACCTACTACCACCAATTTCGAACTCGTAGGAGATTTTCATCCTTATTACACACCTGTATTTTTTTAAATGATATCCTAAGGGGTTGCGAAGTTATCGTGCTAACAGACCCACGGACCTTGACTTAATTTCTCCAATTCCGAACTCGTAGGAGATTTTCATCCCTATTACACACCTGTATTATTTTGTGATGGTATTTTGAGCGGTTGCAAAGTTATCATGCTAACAGATACACACACAGACAGACAAATTGAAAACAATGCCATGTTTGCTATCTCGCTGGTAATTACTAGTCACGTGCGGTAAAGCCCTAAGCACTAAATGAAAGGTGACGTAAGCTTGAGCATGTTACTGAAATTACGGTAATTCCATTTAGCACACACAATGTCTTTCCAAATAAAAATTAAATTTGTGATGCATTGAGTACAAGTGCCACACACGGATTACAGTAAATTCTTTTTCACTCGTATGATATAGCATGCAAAAACCTTTACATTCGAAGTATCTTCTCCATAATATATTCATAAGCTTACAACTGAACTAGCAAAAGGTTTAATATACTGATATGCTTAACGGTAGACGATTTTGCTGATACCTTGGAACAATCCGCCTTCAGTAAGGACTGGCAAAGAATAAAGGTGATAAGGATAAGGTTACCAACAAACGAGTATTTCCAGTGATGCAGTAATGAGCTGCAGTATTACACTTGACTTCTGTGTTTAGCTTATATTCTTGTAACTATTGATTTTAACATCATCGCATTGCCTTATGTGTGATTCTTTTAATTATGTTCATGAAAATGACGTCTATGGGTCCTACAACATTTATTGTGCTTCACTCATGATAGGTCACATTCTTTTCATACCATAATAGATTGAGGTAATATGAAGCTAGCAAGTCAAGAGACTGAAGGGGTGTGCATTCACCTTGTATCCGAGGACAGAACAAGCGCAATAGAAGCATAAAAAGGATACGCACGAGTAATTATTAGAATTATTGCCTTCCTACACCAGTTGGATTGAAATTGTGATAAACGTTGAGCAGTAGTTTGCAGGGAATGATGCGGATAACACGAAACAACAGATTTTTAAATACTCCACACAGTTATGGTGCTGAGCCATCAGCCCTCTGCACGAACTTTGGAATCGTGCTCTACCTTAATTATTACATTGTTTCCGATTTGTTATGGTGCGATATATCTCGGATTATAGTCTAATGACCTGCTTTAATCCATCATGTAGCTACAGTTCATTTGTTGGCCTTCATTTGGATTCATCAGTATGGTAAAGGGGAAGTTTATTCACCTGTAAATCTGTGCTGGTCCGAATATGACAAAAAGGTTCCAGTTAAAAATATCATAACATGGTTTCTTATATTTCAGTTATAACTAATCACACATACATATAAACACTGAAACATGCACGCAAACCATGCCATGCTCTGTGACTGAACTGGATGTTAGGAATCATCTTGACATGTTGCTAATGTGAAAGGTTGAGCTAGGTGAGGGAAGAGAATGCCGGAGGAAAGTGCTTGTGTGAGGCTAGCTTGGAGGGGATGCTCATGTGAGGCTAGTTCGGTAGAGAGGTTGTAGGGCGAAACAATCGCGACAGAAGCGCCGTTGAAAAGGCCATACTTCACCCTACCAATTCACCACCTCAACTCGAGAGGGAAAACGTGTGATGGACATCACCTAAAAGGAATGTTTTCAGTATCAGAGATATCTGTCTTATCAAGGAGCAGTTGTTATCATGGACGGAGCAAACATTTGTTTAGCAATTGCATAGTAGTTTTTCATTAGCAGTTGAATGAAAAAACTAATAAATCGTGCGTGTGTTCACGGTTCCTCCCACCCCCAGCACGGTAAGGGATGGTGCTCAATGAAGCTCTGTCCACGTTCATGGGAGGAACGTTTCTACTGACTCAGAACGTAGCAAAGTCATAAAGATTATCAGAACCAACGTTGTATTTCAATGACATATTCGTTAATGAAGCATACAAACGAACTCGCCAATAAATTATGTATTGCGCTTGATAGTAATTATAATTTATTCAAGGATCTGAGGCTTCGGTCTCATATTGATCCAACTCTGAAGACAGATGCTTTTGACTCCACAAATACTTTCAGCTGCACAGTGCCTTAAATATGAGTGACATTAATCAATACAGCTAATCAACTGTCAAATTAAGATATTATATGTCCTATGACACAGCGTGAATATCTATTATATTTACCACATAGCGTATTCATACTCAAAACCCTCTCCAATATTTGACTACATGGCAATGACAGACGGTGGTGTGCCGACCAATCACACACTTCGATACAAACGTTACCCCTCCATTCATACATATCCGCTACCACCTACGTGTTTACTATAGGAGTTGTTGCCAGAGGCCGCCAATTGTGTCCAGCTTCTTTCTTCCCCGACTGTAGACTACATATCCTTGCATTTTGGGGATTGAAACGGTTTTTTCCGACACAGATTAATCCACTTTATTCTAAGTTCTTCAACTTGAGGAAATCTGTATAGAGAATAGGCTCTTTTGTTTGAATAGGAAGATTTGCATCCATAAAGTGCACAATAATATGGCATTATTTCGACCTTGAGCACGACCCGAGCAGTCTGGTGGCCTGGGTCAAGCTGAGACAGCAGGCCTAGTGACGTCATGCGCTGCTAGGGACCCGTTTTCGTTCCTTGGAGGACTGACCTGGTATTATCTGGACCTTGCAAACAAACAAACGGACACGGGTGAATAAATACCTCCTTCAGTTTTGTTAGCAGAGGTAATAAGAAAGCTCTAGACTGCATTCATTAATATGATAGGCATTAGTGGGAAAATGAGGCCATGTGTAGGTGTGTGACACGTTGTAGGGCTACTGAGCTTATTACGTTTCGACCTGCTTCATCCTGCCGACATAAGTTTCACTGCTTCACCGAGCTGCATACTGTGGACACATCACGAACTGCTTTGCTTCTCTCGATTGTCTAGAGCTTCACGGGTCGGTTGGTCTCTGCCTACCAACATGAAGGCTTCACTGCTCTGCACCTACTTTGGTACATTTCCGGATATATGAGGCCTCAACACAAGTCAACAAGCGACGAGTTCCACACGCTCTCATGAGTAGCTCTTCAAGATTAATCTGTGAAGCACGGCTACTCTCTGGACCTTTCCCATTCGGGGTTGTGATTGCTGGATACCAGTGCTTGATCGTCTTCTGGTTGTGTGCTGATAACTCCACTGGAGAGGCTGACTGATCTACCAAACTGGATAAGCTTTATCATTTTCTTTCTCTGTTCTTTAGATCTTCGATATATGTGTACATGACTTCTGTGACTTGACTGATACTTGATTATGAGGGAAGTTGAACACATAAGTTTCGTGATTAGAATTTATAATGGTGGTGGTGTACATAATTTAGATAAGTAAAAGTATTGTTTTAGTATAGTTTTCCTTTACCTGTGAATTTTATTATCTCATCTATTTTGTTGCGATCACAAGTACAGTCCGATGTCTTCACCACTGATATCTTGGTATATAATGAGATTCCTCATATTTGTGATAGTAATAAGCCTCAGAGGGTCCCGATTATGAATTCTATGCATAGAGCCAAACACGAAAAAATACCGTCTTTCTCTCCCTTGCTCTGTCTATTTCGCATTTACCTTTCTCCATCCCTCACTTCCTCCCATCCTTCCTGCCTTCCACTGTCCCACTCTTTACCATTTTCCCTCCCTCTTTCCCTCCCTTTCTCCTAATTTTTATCGTTCCCAATGCTTTACCTCCTCATGCCCTCCCTTCTTCTCGCCTCCTCTCAATTTTTACCTCCCTCTCTCCCTCCCCTTCATTCCCTCCCTCTCTCTTCTTTACCTTGCCTTCTTCCCCTCTCCCTTCCTTGTTTCATCTCCCCTTTTCATCCTTTATCCCATCCTTAACCTCTCCATAGTTCAATTCCTCCTTCTCTTTGCTTGTCCATTTGTCTCTCTATTTTCCGGTCCCCCTATTGTCTATCTTCCGAGGCCTTTCGTGAACAACGAGGACTCGATCATCCTGAATGGAAAGTCTGAGGCTTTACCATCACATATCTTAAGGTCTGGGTCCTTCATGAGGAAAATCTACAGCCTCGGTCAAAACTTCGCCTAAAATATTTTCAGGTGTTTTTTTTTTTTTTTTTTTCAATGTCTTTGTTCTTTTGTGAAGTTAAAACTGTTTTGTTTTTTCCTGTTATTTCCCTCAGTAGTGACTCAGTGATACTGATTACATCCTTCCTTAATAAATACATACAATCAGAGATGAAGTTCCATTTCTATCCCATTTTTTTTTTTTTTTACGCATGGATCATGTATGACAGTTTCCAGAATGACACATCATTAAAAAAAATCATTTAAGGATAATCAGTTTGGGAATATTAACCAGCTTAGAAAAGTGAGAAGGAGAATATAATCATTTATGGGCAAAGAAATACGCCATGCCTCTCTCTGTTTCAGGTTATACCAGCAGAGGAGAGTGAGGAACAGAAGAGGGGAAAAATGCAAACTTTCGTCCCCCACGTCACTGCCTCACTGGTTTATAAGATTGATTCCTCCACCCAGGTTAATGGAATTTTCGTTACTTTTGCAGCTGATTTCCTGTAGGTCAGGAGCAGAATAAGACACTACAATGGCTCCATTTCCTTTCAAGAGCATTTCTTCGTCATCTGTTATCATTAAGCTCATGCAGCAAGTCAGCATTCAGGTTGAAATTATGGTAACTTAAGGCAAGTTATCCCCCTTTCACAATGAAGATGTATATTACTCCGTTGCTCCTGCTACCACGAGATGATATTTAATTAACCCGTCATGTCCCGAGGTTTTCCGCACCTCCGACATCCCCCAGTCCCGAGGTATTTTCGAAAAAAAATTTTTGGCTAAAACCTCCGCTTTTGGTGAGAAACATCGAAAATTCATAGAGAAATCGCTCACCTGAGGTTTAAAAAACTCAATCCAGGTAGGAGTTCCTCCTTACCTGACTGGATTTTCTAACATGTTGGCACCAAAGAAAACGAGTTCTAAGGGAGGGTAACTATTTTATCCACTCATAAACGGTATTTATTTATTTACTTGGTACGAATTTATATGTAGTATGAGAATATATTGGTTTTCAAGCAGTAATATAGGCATTATAAGCATTGTTTCACTCACTAATCACCATTCATGACCTTTTTTTTCCCACATTACCTGATCATCATTTCTGACTGTTTCTTCCTGTAATGCTATGTAAGCCTTGTCCTCCACATTGTCATCGATTGGGGAATCACTCTGGCCCTGAATGTCTTTATTGGCCAGGTCACTGATAACAGGTGAATTACCGAGACAATGGCGTGAGGGGGGGAGGGGGGAGGTTATGCGGTGTAAGGCATTGTCCCTGCTTGACATCTTGTAGAGGAATAGAGGAAGGTGTCCCGTGTATAAATATGAAAAATCACGCACGAAAATTGAAAATTTTGCAAATTAGGGACCTTGCAATTGCACGACATACCGGTAAGTCGCCAGGACTGGCAAATGCAAATCATTGCAATGTACCCATACATCGATGGGACGGGGCGGGTTAAGGGAGGCATGTTGCAGTGAAGAGGTAAATGAAGGCATTACTTTAACACATCAGTTTTAGAAATAGGTGTGAAGCTGGATAAAGGCGTTTGGATATAACAAAAACAAAATATAGTGTCATCAGGCTGATGAGGTTAATGTGAACACAGCTGGGCCTCCTTCTGAGAGTTGCGACAACTGCAGACTAGGCGTCATGTTGCCCCCCACCTGCACCTCAGGCTTGCATACCTGCTCGGCACTGTCCCCTGTTTTTATTTCCATTTTTTAAAAAATATTCGTAACTTAATAATTTGATGAGTTTAGCAATTTTTGGCATAATATGTATTTAATTTTATGATTTTCTACATCGTTTATTAAAGACACTTGAAATAATAAAGTCAAGCTGTGTATCCGTGTGTCTGTCTGCCTGTCTATGGGTTTGGTCTTTTCTTTCACAAGAACGGTGACAGACATCGACATAATTCTTTGCATTACGTCTGGGTAAGCTCAGGAAGTGTCAGAAAAAAAAAATGGCGATCGCGCGCAGTTCAATGTTGCGAAATTGGCGAAGATTGCGACACTAATTATTTGGAAAAATGATTTTCTCGACTCTTTGGCCAGAATTAGTCATTGTGAGCTCAGTACCTGTATGGAAACAAAAACAATGGGATTTCAAACATTTTATGATGGAAAGACTATTAAATACTCCCACAGATATTTGTGGCCAATAACTATACTCTATTTCACCAAGTTTGGCACCATCAGTGATGTCATCAACGCCTGTAGTGTTCATTTAAATCCTTTGCACTAGGTGAACCTCTACTTATTACATTGAGAAACGATATAAAAGGCAATACAAAAAGGTATAATCAGTACTGAGGACCCTTATCAATGCCACAGGTGTTGAAGACATCACTGATGGTGCCAGACTCGGCAAAATGGAGTATAGGTTGGATGTCGCTGTTGAAAAAAATTCCCGTTACAGATTTTGTCTAAATTTAACCCCTATTGTGATATCTTCATAACACTGGGTAAGCATTACCAACACTGTTTACTGCATCACCGTTCACATAACATGGAAACATAAGAGGATCACTGCATTAAACCTGTTAACCCACACTTAAGCAGAACTTAAAAGGGTGACCACACTATTGGTCATGTGTCCCCCCTGTGGCGGGGGGGACACAATCTGGCTGCACTATGGGGTGGTACTACTACTCTGCGGCCAGGTTGTGTTAGGAAGAATACTGCCACTGTATTCCCTGCGTGTCGTAAAAGGCGACTAAAAGGGGCGGGGTGAGGGGACTAGGGACCCCCTCCTCTGTTTTTTAGTTCCTAAAAAGAGACAGGCCAGAGAAAGGGATGGGGGGTGGAGTTATCCCCGTACCCTGAAGATTGGGTCTATGAATGTGCGTGGATGTAGTACAATTGAGGCTAAAAGGGAGGAGATTGGAAGAATGTTTGTGAGAAGAAAGTTGGATGTGTTAGCTTTGAGTGAGAGCACTGGATGCGAGAGGCATGTCTGTTGAGCAAGGAAGAGTGGCTGTGCGTGACAGAAATAAATGGAGAGAATTTGTGAATGAATAAGTGATGACGCAGCCCTGAGGGGATATTCTCCCGCATTTGGTCTGATCAGCTAGTCAGGTCAGGTGCGGGTAAGGGGATGGGTCTGTTATGATGTGGCAGGGGTAAACCAGCTCTGCTGTCGGGCCCTGCTGCGGATGTCACTGATTGCATTGCGCAGTTGACCCTTGTGCGGTGTGGTGCGGTGAGGATCTGTCCGTTCTCCCCTTGGGGCTAAGATGCGAATGAATGTGTTTGAATGGATGAGTAATTGGGGAGTGTGACGTCCTGTCTCGGCTACCCCCCTTTCCTTGGGGGAAGCAGCCTAGTTATATAGATAGATAGATAGATTATTTTGTTTTAAGACGTAGGGGGTCACAATTGTGGAATCAGCGTTTGGCCTTTATACTTGGACACAACTGTGGATTGAGTGGGGGCTTACCATCAAGTTTTGTATTAATTTAATCTTCTCTGAAGTAAGGATTTTTAATTTTGTTAGTTTTCATGATTTATGGAGTTGCTCATAAACTGTTACCCTCCAAAAGCATTGGAGTATGATAGTCAGTCTTTCATTTTATTTTTAAACGTCTTTTAGATTCTTACAACTAACAGTTTCTTTGTGGAATACCACATTTGTGCGATTTTTGAATACCACTACAGGGAAAACATACGAACTGCAAGCAAGATCTTGACAGTCTTGCAAAAACAAATAATGTGAATTATAGCTGAATTATAAAGCAACTGTTATTGAATCATTACGCTTACCAATTAAATCTCCTGCCACAAAGGTAGAGTCTGCAGTTGTGGCATGACACTTTTTCATGGCCATAAGTTACAAGATTGTCGATGATGTCCTAAAGATTATTTAATTTGTATGATAAAAAATTGTTTCAGTGATCGGATGTTTTTTGCAAGTAATATCTTTCTTGAAATACATAATTAAACTTACTGAAAACAAATGAATAATCATTAGCACTTCAATTTTCCCACCAGACATTTATTTCCCATTCCTTTCTCTTTTTGCAGAGCTCTTGGGATCCCGATTAAAAGATGAAAACTTATCCAGACACAACTTTCACTTGGTACCGAAATACTGTAGAGAAAAGGAGTTTGCACCATATTTCAAGAAAGATGGATCGTTGGTTTATTGCACTGACATGAGTGGCCTAGTGTAGATACTTGGCAGAGATTATAATGCAGAAAAAATGAAGACTATTTATAGATTCATCTAAAAGAAGCGTACTTCTTCATAACGATAATCAATATGCATCAATTCATGTTGCTCATTCTGTTCATTTAAAAGAGTCATACCAGAATTTGGCAAATCTTCTCGAGAAAATCAACTACAATGAACACCGTTGGTTCATACGTGAGGACCTAAAAGTTCTGTTTACCTTACTGGGTCAGCAGCACAGTGGTAGCGCGCTGGACTTGTGACCGGGGGATTGCAAGTTCGAGCCTCGCCCGGGCTGCCGTGCCGGGAGGGGTAGCTCCCTCCTGTAACCCTAGCGGGGCTATATAGTCCAATACAGGGCTTAGCTCGGGGGAACTCCATTTCTCCCATTTTTACTGGGTCAGCAGTTGAGGTATACAAAATTCCCATGTTTTCTCTGTGAGAGGGACAGCAGGGCCAAGGATTTACATTGGGTTCAGAAAGAATGGCCAAATCGAAAAAAATCTACAGCTTGGTGGCAAAAACATCATTAGATCTAGCTTGGTGAATCCAGATAAAGTGCTGCTACCACTGCTTCATATTAAACATCGATTAATAAAGCAGTTTGTCAAAGCCCCATCAAAAGATAAGCCTGATTTATGTATTTGTGCCAAAATTTTCCTGGTTTATCTGAAACTAAACTGAAAGAGGGCGTATTTACTGGACTTGATATTAGAAAACTGATTTCTGATGATGAATTTGATGGTGCGATGAACCACCACCAACAGTAGGCTTGATCATCATTCAGAGAAGGAATTTCTAAGTTCTTGGGTAATAATAAGGATTCAAATTACAAAGAAACTGTAAGAAATTGTTGGTCACGTTTAAGGAGTTGGGTTGCAACATGAGTCTCAAAGTTAACTTTTTGGATTCGCATTTAGAATTTTTCCCCGAAAATTTTGGAGCAGTGAGTGAAGAACAGGGTGAAAGATTCCATCAGCATATCAAGGAGTACCAGGGACGTTGGGATATCGGTATCATATCGGACTACTGCTGGATGATTCACCGGGACGCACCAGAAAAAGTAAACAAACGACTGGCCACCAAACGAAGTTTTGGTGCAAAAATACTGAGAAGTTACAACGACTAGAGAAGTTACGGTATATGTGAGTCAGGGAATATATTGTATTGTGTCCTTTATGTATGTTTTAAAAATTCTATCTATCTATCTATTGCCAGATGCCTTAATCCCATACGGGATGGCCACAAACAAATAGCCTCCACGTCGCCTTGTCACCCGCCATTTCACTGCCCTGTTCCCAGCTCACACACCCCTCCCTCACATACGTCTCCACTCCATCCCTCCATCTCATCCTTGGCCTCTCCCTCACTCTCTCCCCCTCCACCTCATTTATATACACTCTCCTCGTCAATCTCTCACTCTCTATCCTCTCCACTTGGCCAAACCACCTCAGTGTGTTTCTCCTAACGCTTCCTATCACATCCACATCCACACCACAACGTTCCTTCACTTCCTCATTTGTGAGTCCATCTCTCCATGTGACTCCACAGGCTCCTCTCAAATAACTCATTTTCAGTGCTCTCACTCTTGACTTCTGTCCCTCCAACATGGCCCAAGCTTCACTTCCATACGTTAGAGTTGGTATCCCAATACTGTCATGTAGTAACATTTTCACTTCCATGCTCACTTCCATTTTTCTTATCACTGATTTCAAGGAACCAGCAACCTTTCTTCCTTGTTGTACCCTTTCAATCACTTCACCTTCCAAACTTCCATCCTTGCTCATCACATTACCCAAGTACTTAAACGTACTCACATTTTCCATTTCTTCCTTATCCAACCTCACTGTACATTCACTGACTTCACTTCTCTCGAAGACCATAAGTTTACTCTTCCCTACGTTCACCTTTAAATTCCGTTTCTTACACACTCTCCCAGACTCATCCACCAAGCCTTGCAGCTCCCTTTCGTCTTCACTTAACGGCACAGTATCATCTGCAAACAACAGTACAGGGAGTTTCCAAACACTGCCCTCTCTCATTAGGGCCACTCAAATATCCACTGCCTTACGCTGTATCTCTTTTATAACCCCATCCATATACAGATTGAACAGCCATGGAGACATGACACATCCCTGTTTCAGTCCAACCTTCAAATAGAAAAATTCACTCAGTTCGCTATCCGCATGCACTGCAACCTTAGTCCCCTCATACATACTCTTCACAGCATTCAGCAACTTCTCATCTACTCCATATATTCTTAGAACTTTCCACAATCCTTGTCTGTCCACCCTGTCATATGCTTTCTCCAGATCCATGAAGGCCGCATACAACTTCTTTCCCTTCTCTAGAAAATTTTCCACTAAGGAACTAAGAATGAATATCTGATCTACACAACCTCTTCCCATCCTAAAACCACCCTGTTCCTCTCTAACTGATTCCTCTGTTATTTCCCTAACTCTGTCAATAAGTATCCTACAATGTACTTTTCCTATTACACTAAGAAGACAAATGCCCCTATGATTACCACACACTTCTTTTTCCCATTTTCCTTTGTACAAGTGAATAATTATACCTGACTTCCAATCCCCCGCGACTCTACCTTCCCCACAGGCCAATCCGCACATCTTCCACATCCATTGTACTACTGTCTCTCCCCCATGCTTCAGCATTTCACCACACACTCCATCAATTCCAGGGGCTTACTCCATTTTGTCTTTCTTCATTGCTTCTACAACTTCCATCCTACTGATGTCTTCCTCTCTTCTCACATCCCTCCTTCTCCCAGCCATTCCCCAGCCACTTATACTCCCATTTCTTTCATTTTCTATGTTCAGCAGTTCATGAAAGTGTTCTTTCCATCAGCTCATTTTTTCTCCCTTCTCCATTAGTAATCTACCGTTTTTATCTTTCACTCCCCGACTAACTTCATCGCCACCCTGTCTTACTCTCTTCACCTCTTTCCAGAACATTTTCTTACAGTCCCTCAAATTTACAATCAAATTCCTTTCAAATTCCTCATCCACTCTCTTCTTTCTCTTACTAATCTTTTCACCTCTGTCAGAAATTTATTCAAGTCGGTATCTTCACTCGGGACACCAGCAATATGTCAGAAAATTCTTATACACTCCTTTGTCTGAAGTGAGTTAATCTAAGACAACCTTAAGCAAATTTACATAAGTCACTTAGGAGGATTAGGTGTAACTGCTACTCCAACTCAACTAGTTTTTATTCTCCTATTTCCTATTCCTAGCTAATTCCCCATAGAATTGGCCAATTTGTAAAGGTTACTTAGCTAGGAAGAGTCGTAGAAAAGAGTAAAGTGATGGTTATTGGGAGAGATGGTGACTCCCAGTGCAATGATACAGTGAATGGAAGGAGACTGGAATTGGTGAGAGAGCTGAAATACCTGGGTACAGTAATAGAAAAGAGAGGAAAATGTGCACAAGTGGAAAGTAGAGTGACACAAGGAAGAAAAGTAGCTGTTGCAATGAAGGCCTTGATAAGAAACAGAGGCTTGAATGTTGCAGCTGCACGAGGCTTACATGAAGGAGTGTTAGTGCCAACATTAACATATGGATGTGAAACTATGGTGTGGCATGATAATCAAAAGTCAAGAGTAAGATCATTGGAGCTGGGATTGCTGAGGAATGTATGTGAAGTACAGAGGGTGGATAGGATACGAAATGATGTGATTCGTGAAAGATGTGGAGTGAGGAAGTCGGTGGACACCAGAATCGAAGAGAGTGTACTGAAATGGTATGGTCATGTGGAGAGAATGGATAACACTAGAATGGTGAAAAAGGTATATCTGAGCGAATTTGAAGGAGGGAGGAGGCGAGGTAGGCCAAGGAGAAGATGGCGAGATATGGTGGATGAGTGTGTGAGGAGGAGAAGTTTGGAAGTCGGTGAGGCTAGGGAGCTGACAAGAGATCAAGCTGTCTGGATGAATGTTGTGAGAAGAAGTGCATAATCAGGGGTCTGGCACCCCTTGTTAACGTGCCAGCGTCCTGATTGACTCCATCGGATACGGTTATGTGAAACTGCAGAACGTGGTGAATGTTTTTGGCGAATCCGATAGAGCCAGGATTCTGGGGGCCTGAACGATGGGTGAATGGAAGCGTGGTCCATTGGACTTGGCAAATTTGGGCTGTCTGGACATTGCTACTCCTCACCCTGTCCTAGGATGCGTATGGAGGTCCGGATGATAATGATGATTTTTTTTTTTTCTGCGTAGTTTTGTTTCTTGTAGGATGACAATGTGTATGTATTGTTGTTTGATGAATAGTGAGAGTTTTTGTTTTTTGGTGTTTATGCCATCTATTTTTTTTTTTTTTTTTTTAAGAATGTTTATGTTGTCTGTACGATGTGTGTTGGGTGCTGATTGGGGGGGGAGGTGGGGGTGTGGGTGGAGAGGAAGGGGTAGGAGAAGGTTATGATGGCGATAAAGATTGGGGTGACTTAGATTGGGGGTGGAAAGGGAGGGGTTGGGGGATTGGATGGTGTGGGAAGGATCGGTGGATTAGGCTGAGGAGGTGTGGCAGAAGTAGAAGAGGGGTTGGTGGGGGGTTCGTGGGTGGGGGGAAGGAGCATAAGGAGCAGGTCCAAGTGTTTGTGTAATATTCTTTGAATGCAAGTGTTGTGCAGGTGTAATAGGTCCAGTTCTTCCAAGAATTGCACTGAACTGAACCCTTCGTCTGTCGGCTCGAAGTGATCGGTTTTGAGCACGCTGGACATGTGTATTTCTTGATGGGTCCTAGACTGCTGTCAATGTCACCGGCTAGAAGAAGTCTTCGAAAAATGACTGCAGAAGAGTCATTTCTCGGTGTAGAAAAAAAGTGTTGTTGTATGTGTTGTGTTGAGAGATGTGGTACTTGCCTGGGTGACCGAAGCAACTCCCAGGTTTTCTGGCCCCGTGAGGGGCCGGGGGGGAAGGTTTGTGATGGTTTGGCCCCCATGGTGTCCTCTGCGTCGACAACCTCTGGGGGTGGACCTACAGCGAAGACGCCATCGCTCCAGGTCCTCAGTCGTCTGTTATGTGTAATACTTAACTGACATGATTTGAGAAATAAAACCGACGTGAGTCTAACTGGTGAGTTTAACATTCTCTCCAGTGTCTCTTTCTATATTGTTTACAAAATATCTTCTTCAGTTAAGGAGGGTTCCAAACTGTGAAGGAATTTACAAAAGCGATGTCCCCTGAGATCCTATCTCATCCTATCTTTAGGCATGAAAGAGGGTTGCAACAATGATGATGATGATGAAAACTCATACGCCATTAGAGGATGATGATGATATAATGATGATGAAAACTCAGTCGTCGTTTCCGCAGTAGTTTTCATTTACTTCAGAATGACAGGAACTGTTACCCTGGAGCTTAAATTGTGTGTCAGTAAGTGTCTGGTCCATCTGTATTAACACGTTGATAGTTCACCGTATTTCTCGTGGCTTTCTGTTTTCTTGTTTTCTGTGCCATATCTCACCCCAACCTTAAGTGAGGAAAAAGAGAAGATAATAGTGATGATGATGATCATAGCTGTTATTCATGGAGAAGATATCCATACATACACAATTATATAAATCCATCTATCTGTCTATCTATCTATCTATCTATAATATATATATATATATATATATATATATATATATATATATATATATATATATATATATATATATATATATATATATATATATATGTGTGTGTGTGTGTGTGTATAAGAGGCAAAGAAACCTATTGAGGCATCATGGGGTGACGAGTGTTGAAGAAGCCTTAGATCAAGAGCAGTGTCTACCGACTGCACGAGGTTCATTAAGGCAAACAATTGTTATATTTCTAAATCCCAATACAGGCCCATATACGGCATGCGACCGTCGAATTTACAATCCATGGCCTCTTATCAGTCCTAGGTACGAACGGCTTGGGTAAAGACGACTTGAGGAAAATATGTCATGAATGGCCCGAGATTCGAACCCAGGACCTTTCGCATGCTGGCCAAGCGTGCTTCTGATTACATTACCGCCACAGCAATCCTGCCCTCATCCCCCTCCCCCCACCTCGACAAACAATTGTTACCCCTAGCGTATGGCGCGGGAGGCTTTAGTGGCTGCCTTGGCAGGCATAGATTTGTACTGTAGTTGATTTGGACACTTTTTCAGGCAGGTCTGGGTTATATTAGTTTATCCTGGTGGGGGTAAGGTAATTAGATTAAGATGTTAGATTTACGTTGGGTTATTTCAGTTATTTTAGGGTTAGGTTAGACTAGGTTAGGTTGGTTAGTCTGTTAGTTATGTTATATTGCAAAGCTATGTTGCATTGTTTGATTTGATATTGTTAGCTCGGCATAGGTTAGTCTCTTTCGGTTGAGTTAAATCAGGTTATTTTGTCACAGTACTGATTAGGTTGGTTGGGTTAGAGGAGTTAGGTTAGAGTTTTCAGTAAATAAAATAGAAATAATCATCCTGGAGCATGTGAAATTAGTGGGCGGTGTTGAAATGGCTTACGGAATGGAAATATGCCGCCAGGGGATTGGTCTGTTAGGGAACACCAGAACTTAGCTCATAGCCACCTTTTTTTATTATTCGATCTTTGTGAGGACTGGAAGTTACTTGAAGCTTCTCACTATATATATGTGTATTATAAGTCTGTGAGATCGTACTAGCACTACTTCTTGTATCTTTTTTTCTTAGGGAGTGGGGGAAGCTCCTCACACAGTAAGATATCAGCCGTCAGTGGCACGTGCAGGGATGAATACCATTTCATAATTAAAATCGTTATCTGTTTTTTTAACAGTTTTCCTTCATTTCATTTCCTTCTCTTATGCTTCAAGATCTTTAGATAGTTTTTGTGTACGTGTTTAGTCTTTGGCTTTTGTTTCCATGGAAAGTACAGTACATTGATACAGTTGACAGTGGTTCACAGTTTGTGTGGTATTGATGACAATTCCCCTACACCAGTCTTTCTTAACTTTTACCGACTTCAGCATCCCCTGTAGTAAGGTCTCACAGTCCAGCACCCCCTTACATCTGGTTACTGGGACTACAGTTTTTAAACTACTACAATTGCTACACTACTACGTGGATAAAGCAATGAAAAGTGAAGTACTGCCTGACAATTTATTTTATACATTCTCTAAAATAAAACATCATGGATGCCAGTACTAAGCAAAACCAGAAAGTAAAAAAAAAAAAAAACTATAATGCAGCATTTTCCAGTTCCCCTTAGAATTGATTCCAGCACCTCTTGAGGTGTTAGCACCCCGGGTTAAGAAACACTGTCCTACACCCATTACGTGCGTGGAGTATCCTTTCATACACACACTCCAATCCATTATTACCTTTCACATCTACTTGCTCCTCAATAATCCCCTCTCAGGCCAAGTGTCGTTGCAGTAATGGCGGTGGCGGTGCCTTTGTGGTGTTCTTGTCGTATAATGCACACAACAGACGTCACACGGAAAGTAACAGACGAAAAACTGTTGATCAAGAGGATTATCCCGCAATGGTCCCACTAAAACAAAAGGTGGATATGTAGGTGAAGTGCGTATAATAGTTTGTATATTGGTATTTCTGGATAATTCTCTGCTGGATGGTGGGTAGAAGTGTCTCACTATGGGGAAGGTATGCCCTAATCTCCCTTTGATATTTTAACCGCTCAGTCCAATGGAAGGGCCTGATTATGAGAAAAACTTTCCCTAATCTGTTTTTGATGTCTTTCAGACTTTAATAGTGACACAGGACCAGTGTGGAATTAAGAAGATATAATGAACAGATGAGAGGAAGTTGAGCAATTACCTGTTAACTCCATCACTGCGAGGACGTATATACATTCATCTATCTTTCACTGAATCTTGCATTTTTACACCAGCGCATGAAATGCCGAAGGGGTAATGTGCTGATTTGGAGTTGTGTGTCTGGCTCCTTGGTTTTTTTCTTTTTTTATTTACTCGACTCTGGGCATAGTCTTAACAGCTCAGGAGCAAAACTGTGAAAAAAAAGTATTGGACAGAATTTCAGCTAATTTCTCATAAGACCGAGAACACACACACAAAAAAAAAAAAAAAAAAAAAAAAAAAAACGAAAAGAACGAAAACAGGAGGTTAATCTTTGCAGGAAGAAATGTCACAGATGAAGGGCTAAATCAACTCAAACAGTTTTTTTTTTTTTTCCCATTTTGACCAGACCTGGTGGAATGGCTGAAGGACAGCAAGTACTGAAGTGGTTCAGTTTTGAGATCATCGGTTACAGGACAAAGTTACATTACAAGGTCAAATGTTCAGCCCTTTAACTCAAGAAGTTTTGTCTAGTTTTGGCTGAGTCTTAATGGAAAGACTTAAGGCTGGATGAGGATAAATTTTTCATATGTATTTTCATCATAACAGCTCGAAGGTCAGTGCCATGTAGTATAGTCAACTTAAACAATTTTTATTCGATTTGAAGCAAATTCACTAGAGGGATTAAAGGTCATGTAAGGAAGAAGCAGTTTGATTCTGAGAGCATTCAGTCAGTGGTCGTGGACATACGGCATGGTCAAAAGTGCAGCATTAAAGCACTACCACAAAATCTGTGGTCACCTTTCTTGTTAGTGCAGGCTGCTCATCAGCATGGTGAAGAATCACGCTAAATTCTTTAGATCAGAGGCGGGGAAGGTGATTTAGTTCATCACATCTACGCGATTATTTTCCAATATTCTTTCATAACCATATTAAAACATAGGGACCACTATGCTGTTGCAACCCTTCATCTGACCAAGCACCTCCCTCAACACTTAACTAAGAGCATAACAGCCCTCAGTACTCCCCCCCCCTCAATCTTTTCTTTTAAAGGTGGGCATCAGGAGAATGCCTTGAGGACACATAACCTAGGCCCTTCAGATTCCTTGTGTGGGTCACATTGAAATCTGGATTTTTTTTTTACTTTTGCATTTAAAAAAATACTGAAGACACAGCATTCTACCTATCAAAAGGGACCAGTTCACCATACGACACATAACTATGTGAAATTTCATGGCTCTATAGTGAATACATTCTGATTTTTGGTCCGGAAACGAAATCTCTATGCCTGGCCAGCCGCCCTACCGCCCAACTCTACGGACGGACACTCATTGATCCCAGTGATGAAAACATCCTCCTCTGACTTTGTCAGATGGAGGGTAAAAACGACAGGTGCCCACTAATCGAATAAACAGGCCTTTAAAGTGATTATACGCTGCCAGTGAACGCTTAATGCTTTTTCTTGCACCATTAAAAGCGTGACTGTCTGGACTAAGGATATGAGGGAGGTGGCGGCTGAATCGATAGAGATGCGGCCTGCAGTCCTAATGGACTCAGGTTCGAATTCCCACTGGGACAGGGAACAGATTAAGGATTTGAATTTCAAAAAGCAGTCTTTACTGATCTACCAGAAGACCCGCCGACATGTTGTAAAAATACACCCGCTAATTCCAATACACCAGGCATGTATGAGACAGTTCTAGCATGTACTCAGTATGGACTGTGGGTGTTAGTGCTGAAGTGATGAAATGTGAAGGTCTTTGGTATGTACGAAGACTGCTGGGCCCTGGGAGCAGACTGTGAAGCCTATACCTAGAGTCTGACACATAAAAAAAGGACAGTCAAGGAGAGAGTGACCAGTCACTTGTCACTGAACAGCAGTGTGTCAACAAGAAAACGTAATGGCCCTGATCAGATGGAAGTACCTTAACCCAATTGTCCATCAACTATTCGTTGGTTAGGTAGTTACCACTTAACGTTGTAAATGGGTCTTACAATACAAGAAAACTTTTTTTTTCTTTACACTCTATGTGGCATCACCTGGATCGACTGGGTGGATGGTGGGCACCTCCATCTACGTTGCCAGAAATTGTAAAACTTTAATTCTCTCCATTAGTTTTCACTGGTGATGCGTTATACGCTGACGACTTTAACATGGAACTGAAATACTGATGGAAGTGTGTGTGTGTGTGTGTGTGTGTGTGTGTGTGTGTGTGTGTGTGTGTGTGTGTGTGTGTGTGTGTGTGTGTGTGTGTTCTTACCTAATTGTATCTTTACAGGAATGAGTCAAGCTCGTAATGTCCCGTGTCTTAAACCATATTTATCCTAAACATCCTTAAATTTGTGAATTGTTTTGGCACACACGATTTCATTCGGTGGGGCATTCCATTGATCAATTGCTCTGTTAGGGAAACTGAATTTCCTTACGTCTTTATCACCTCTCTTCTTATGCAGTTTTTTGCAGTGTCCTCTTGCTGATGCTTCCCCATATGTTAAGTAATCATTTATGTCTATTTTCTCCTTCCCTGATATGCATTTATATAGCATTATCATGTGACCTCTTTTCCTTCTCTCCTGTAGTGTTGGTAGATTCAGTTTATGTAGTCTTTCTTCGTAGCTTAGATCCCTTAAGCTTGGTATCCATCTTGAAGCGGCCCTTTGAACTTTTTCAATCTTGTCTATGTGTTTTTTGAGATGAGGACAACAGACTACTGATGCATACTCCAGGGTTGGTCTGATGAATGATGTTATTATCCTTCTTAGCATGTCTTCATTTATGTATGTGAATGCTATTCTCATATTTGCAAGAAGTGTATACATGTTCCGTACCTTCTCACTGATGTGGTCAGCCGGAGATAGTCTGTTATTGATAATCTCACCTAGGTCCTTCTCTCTTTCTGATGTGTGTAGGGTTTTATTTCCTAACGTATAATCCCAATCGGGTCTTCTTCCACTTTTATCAAACTTGATTACATGACACTTGTCCACATTGAATTCCATTTGCCATGTATTACTCCATTCATGAAGTTTATTCAATTCTTCTTGTAGCTCTTTACAAGAGTCTGTGTTAGTAATTCTCCTTTGTATTTTTGCATCATCTGCAAACATATTTAGATAGCTTTCATTCCCAGTGTTACTGTTTATATCATTTATATACACTAAAAACATGATTGGTGCCAGCACTGAACCCTGTGGTACTCCACTAGTCACTTCTTTCCATGATTAGTAGATTCCCCTTAGTACTGTTCTCATTTCTCTTTTTATGAGAAAATCTTGCATCCAACAAAACAGTTTGCCTCGAATTCCTCCTTGATGGTACAGTTTCCATAAAAGTCTTTGATGAGGTACTGTGTCAAATGCTTTCTTGAAATCTAAATAGATACTGTCCACCCATCCTTCTCTTTCCTGTATTGTGTTTGTTACTCTGTCATAGTAGCTCAACATGATTTTCCTTTTCTGAAACCAAACTGTCTTTCTGTTATCATACTGTGTTCTTCTAGATGATTTACCCAAGCTTTTCTTATAAGCTTTTCTAATACCTTGCATACAACACTGGTCAGTGATACTGGTCGGTAGTTGAGTGGATTTTGTCTATTCCCTTTCTTGAATAAGGGGACAATATTTGCTTTCTTCCAAATATCAGGTAGTTTACCTTGGCTCAAGGATTTCTTGAAAATTAAAAATAATGGTTTACTTAACTCCTTTGCACATTCTCGTAGCACCCAACATGAAATTTCATCACGACCATTTGCTTTTCCTCTGTCTAATTTACTTAACTCCTCCTGTATTACTTTTTCTGATATTCGTATATCTGGTAGTATGTGTGGACCTGCATGTTCCACATATTCCCTCTCAATTTTTTTTTCTTTTGTAAAAACTGATTGGAAATTCTTATTTAGTGCTTCACAATTATCTTTCTCTTGTGTCTAGGTGATTCCCTCGTCCGTAATGGAATGTATTATATCTTTTACTTTGGTTTTGCTTCTGATGTAGCTGCAAAATAGCTTTGGTTGATCACTACTTTTATTTATTATATCCTCCTCAAACTGTTTTTGGGCTTCCCTCCTTATTCTTGTATAATCGTTTCTTGCCTGTTTGTAATTATTATATGTCCTTTCACTATTGTGTCTTCTGCATCTATTCCACAACAAATCTCTTCTTTCTTTTGATTTTTTACATTCCGTATTGAACCATTTCTGTATTTTCTTATCTGCTTCTTTGTGCTGTGGGATGTACTTCTGGACTCCTATTTCATAAAATTCACAGAATTTTTTATATACAGCATTTAAATCTTGTCCTCTCAGCTCATTTTCCCAATCAACTTCTAAGAAATACTTCTTTAGGTCTTGATAATTTCCCTTTTTATAGTTTAGGCTCTTTTTGTAACTTTCATTGCTGTTAACTATGTCATATGCTATCCTGAAGTTGTAATTTAGTACTGCATGATCGCTTTTGCCGAGTGGAGGGTGATATATTAAACTGTCAATATCATTTTCTTACCTAGCAAATATGAGATCTAGCATTGAAGGTACATCGAGTCTTCTTTTTCTAGTGGTTTCCCTCACATGTTGCGTTAGGAAAAGCTCTTGCACGAGATCCAGGAGCTTTTGGTCCCAACAGCTTTCTTGGCTAATTATATCTAGAATATTCCAATTCATATTTGTAATAAAATCTCCAGTTAGTATCATTCTTTCCGATTTCTCTTCCATTTTATGTAGTAATGCTCTTAAAATCTGAATTGTACTCTCTGCCAGGCCCTCATATTCGTCTCTTTTCCATGTGTTTGATCTGGGTGGCATGTACAAATTGGCTACAGTTACTTTCCCTTCAGATGTGTTGATCTCTACTGCAATCAGTTCTACTTGTGAGGGTATATCTAGTTTTATTTCATTGACTTTTAGATTTTTCTTAGTTAATATTATACAGTAATTCCTCCTCCTTTTTTTAAGTTTCTATCTCTTCTCCATATATTTTATTCCTCTAAGTTTAGTATGTCATTGGATAGCCTTGGTGTTAATTTTGTTTCAGTTAGGCATATTATATGTGGTTCATTTCCTCTGACATAATCATTCATCTCTAGTAATTTAGATACCATTCCATCCACATTTGAGTACATCAACTTTATCATCTTGTTTATATACTTGTCATGACATGGTTCTACTACCTTCCTCCTTTTTATTCCCTCCTGTTTATGTATCACTTTCGTACCTGCAATCCTAGTACTTTGTAAAAAAAAAAGTGTTCTTCTCCTCTTCTGATCTTCCCTCATTTTTGTTTTTGCTTCCTCCCTCTTCTCTTTCAGTAATTCCATTTCCTTTTGTGTTAGGCATCTTTTTATCCATACATTTTTGAAATCCTCATTTTTCATAAGATTCTTTGCATTTTTTAGTATCTCCTCCACGGTGTTTACACTCTGGAAAGTTACCTTTAGAGGTCTTGAGTTGCTTTTCTCGTATTTCCCTAACCTTTTGTGTTCCTCCATGTCTTTACTACAGATTTCCTCTGATACTTCTTTCAATAAGCTCATTACATTTGCCATCTCCTTTTTGTCTCTTGTGATCTTGTGTTTTACTTCTTCCTCTTCTATACCAGTGATTACTATAGATTTGTTGATATCTACTGAATCTCTGACTAACTTTGGATTGTTTTGGATTATTCTTTTCACTTCCTTTTTAATGCTTTTTTATTCCACCCTTGTTTCTAAGTCTTTCTTTACTTTCACCATTTCAGCATAAGTGGTTTCCACATCATTTTTGTAGCTTTGCACAGCTTCATTCACCTGTGTTATCTTCTCCTCAATATCACTGCTCTGGTCTATCAGACTGCTTACTTGCCTAATTGTCTCTGTATCATTTTTGAACTTTTCCATAATACTCTCCTGATTGACTACTGTACTTGCAATTTCACTCATTTTCCTCCTAAGTGTACTCAGTTCCACTGTTAGTTCACTGATGGTTGTGTCTTTCTTGTTGACCTCCCTTCCTAGTTTTTCTATTTCTTCCTTTTGCAAGTGCATCTGCTTCTTTATTTCATCAATTTCATTCTGGAAGCCATCTCCAGTTTGTGTACACGTTCAACCAGTCTATTGTGAGTCTCCATTTCAACCAGTTCTTGGTAGAAATCATCATCTTGCTTTCTACCTTTATCCCCTTTCTTTTCCAAATTTGCTTTACTAAAGTATGTGGCCATTTTGCAATACTAAAAACAAACAGTACTTACATTCCCTGGGGCAGTTGTAGTCTAAACAAACAATCAGCTGACTGAGTGCATTCTTTCGCTGCTCGGTTCTCTTTTCTGTTTGAACAAGTCTTGTTTAAATCTTATTTTTTTTTAATAATAAAAATTCATTTAGTCTAACCTGGTACAGAGCCTGACTCATATAAAGATACTGGTTTAGGTAATGCCACTGGCCGTGCTGGCTTGGTATGGAGCACTGTCAGCGCACGTCTGTTCTCCTTGGTAGCTGCTGTGTGTGTGTGTGTGTGTGTTTAGTTATTTGAGTGTTTGTGGGGGATGGAAGAAGGAAAGCGACTGCAGAAAGGGAAGGGGTAGTGGGCAGTAGTCGGGAGGGTGACTGGTATTTGTTGTAACTTGTGACACTGAATGTGGGAACAATACTGATGCCAAAAAGATCACAGTACAAGATATAATAGAAAAATCTGATGATATAAATTCATGAGTTATTCTCTGCTCATATCCATGTTTTAAAATCATAGGCAACGCCATGCTGTTGCAACTCTACATCTGAGCAAGCACATATCGCCCATCTCCCTGCACACCTAACCATGCGCATGGCAGCCCTCACCCCCCAAATCTTTTCTTTTAAAGGTGGGCATAAGAAGAATGCCTTGAGGACACATAACCTGGCCCTTCAGATTCCTTTTACAGGTCGCATTGTAATCTCTGGAAAAATTACTTTTTTTTACTTTTTCATTATTTTCATAAAAAAATTACTGTACTTAAGGAACAGCATTCTACCTATCAAAAGGCACCGTTTCACTATAAGACACATAACTATGTGAAATTTCATGACTCCGAAGTCAATATTTCCTGAATTCTGGCCCGAGAACGAAATCTCTTTGCCCGGCCAGCCGCCCAGCTCTACAGGTGGACACTCATTGATCCCAGTGATAACAACACCCTCCTCTGTGTCAGATGGAGGGTAAAAAATTACTTTATATGTAATCAATGGGGCTGCTAACCGATATGTACTATGAGTATTTCTGTGCACACACTTCATGCACGTCTTAAATTTGCATGCGTTTCACGTGACGCTTCATGTATCACCATAATAACAATCCCGCAATTTAAGTAAAAATCAGCTCGAATACAAGAAACTGGTAACTATAGGAAGAAGCATGTGTGTGTGTGTGTGTGTGTGTGTGTGTGCACGAGTGTTGCATAGGTGGGTAAGAAGCTCGATGAAGAAAGGGGATGAGGATGGATGGGAAGGAAGGAGTTTAGAAGGGATGATGTGAGGAAGATTTCCTATTGACAATATAATGTGGCCTCAGAATTCGATAGGTGATAAGATCCGCTTTTCTGTTCAGTGGTACTGGAACATGCTATAACAGCTGCTTCAAGACACTTTCATCTTTTTTAATATGCTTCCTTGTACAAAATTTTTGCATCTTCCCATTTCATTACATGACCTTAAATCTGTTAGCTACACATGTGTTGTAGGTGTTCTACTGGCTCATTGCAAATATGTGTAGCTCAGACCACCTCCCTGTAAACTCAAAACATCAACTGTTCTTCCTTCCTTTTTGACAGAGTTCCACATGAAATTTTGATTCGGTCCCACACGAAAGGTTAGGTTTGACAGGGTCCCACACGAAAGGTTAGTTTTTGACAGGGTCCCACACGAAAGGTTAGTTTGTGATAGGGTCCCACATGAAAGGTTAGTTTTTGATAGGGTCCCACATGAAAAGTTAGTTTTTGATAGGGTCTCACACAAAAAAGTTAGTTTTTGATAGGGTCCCACACGAAAGGTTAGTTTTTGATAGAGTCCCATACGAAAAGTTAGAAAGGTTCAAGCACACGGCATACACGGCGATATCTTAAAATGGATAGAATCCAGGCTGAAGGAATAAATGAAGAGAGTATTAATAAATGCGACCGAGTCGGATTGGGGATTAGTAACTAGCGGTGTACCACAGGGTTCCGTATTCGGTCCCTTATTATTTTTTATATACATAAATGACCTAGACAAAGGAATCGCCAGCAGTATTTGCAAATTCGCCGACGTTACAAAAATAGGGCGTATCATTAACTCGACTGACGATTGACATAACTTAGAAAAAGACGTTGATATATTGTCCAAATGGCCTAAAACTTGGCAAATGGAATTTAACATAGAAAAATGTAACATACTTAACCCGCCCCATCCTGACCACTTTTTGACCACTGGTACCCCCCAGTCCCGACCATTTTTCGACCCTTTTTTTTTTTTTTTTTTGCTAAAACTTTCGCTTTTGGTGAGAAACATCGAAAATTCATAGAGAAATCGCTCACCTGAGGTTTAAAATACTCATTACAGGTAGGAGAGCCTCCTTACCTTACTGGATTTTCTATCAGGCTGGCACCAAAGAAAACTAGTTCTATGGGAGGATAACTATTTCACACCACTCATAAACGGTATTTATTTATTTACTGTTACGAATTTATATGTAGTACAAGAGTATATTGGTTTTCAAGCAGTAATATAGGCATTATAAGCATTGTTTCACTCACTAATACCTGACCTTTTTTTTGCCACATTACCTGATCATCATTTCTAACTGTTTCTTCCTCTAATGCTATGTAAAGTTTTTCCTCCACATTGTCATTGATTGGGGAATCACTCTGGCCCTGAATTTCGTACCGTGGCATGACATGGCTATACTGGCCAGGTCACTGATAACAGGTGAATTGCTGAGAAAAGGGCATGCAGGGGGGGGGGAGGAGGTCATGCTGGGTAAGGTATTGTCTCTGCCTGGCATCTTGTTGAGGAAGGTGTCCCGTGTATACGTACCAAAAATGACGGGCGAAAATTGAAAATTGTGGAAATTATGAACCTTGTAATTGCAGGAAGTACGTCCTCGGGATTAGCTGTGACAAAACGTGAGGACGTGGAAGTACGTCCTCGGGACGGCGCGGGTTAATGTAGGCAAGACTACTGGAGGCACGAAATACAATTTAGATAACAAAGAAATTAGTAAACTGGAATGCGAGAGAGATATAGGAGTTATGGTTAGTAAAGACCTCAAACCAAGGGAACAGTGTATTAATGAGAGAAATAAAGCAAAAAAGGTCCTGAGATTTAATTTGAGGAACATGAGCAATAGGTAATCAAAGAAATATTGCAACTTTATCTAGTATTAACAAGGCCACATTTAGACTACGCCATGCAATTTTGGTGTCCTTACTATAGAATGAAAATAAATTAGAAAATGTACAGAGAAGAATGACAAACATGATACATAATGTTCGGAACCTGTCGTATAAAGACAGGCTAAAAAGACTAAATCCGCACTCCCTAGAGAGGCGTAGAGTAACGGGAGACGAACTGAGGCGTTTAACCCGCCACAACAGTCAACATAGATACACGTTGTAACTTTTTGTCACGCTCGGTCCCCACGATGTGTTTAGACATTTTTCCCGTTTCGCAGATGATTTTGGATAGGCATATGTGGGAGACCTTCCTCTACCCGCCGCCAGGCGGCGGCACTGCCTGGACCCGCGTGACCGCCTCCTCCCGCACACCATTTTCTTGGCCACTCAGCTGTTAGCAGTGACCTGGTCAGTAAAGACAAGTCAGGCCATAGTCTCTCCTCCTCCGACAAAATTCAAGGCAAAAGTGATTCCCAATGTGGAAGACAAGTATTACGTGGCATTAGAGGAAGAAACGAGCAGAGTATGATGAGGAGGTAACGTCGCCAAGGAAGGTGCGGTATGTTGGTGTGTGTTAAGTGGATGAAGGGAATAAATAAGGGAGATATTAACATGGTACTTAAAGTGAGCATACAGGATTGAACTGGAAGTAATGGTTTCAAACTAGAAAAATTCTGTTTTTGTAAGGAAATGGGTGGAAATTTTTTTGGCAGTAGAGTAGGCTAGCAGATGAATGGAATAAGCTACCTAGTGAAGTAGTTGCTGTCCCTTCCATTGAGAGTTTCAAGCATAGGCTAAATAAACATATGACAAATAAATGGTGTGTATAGAAAAAGAATCTAATAACCAGTACTAATTCATTCTTCTTCCTTGTCAGGTTACACTATGATAGTTTCTGCTTCTCCTTCACACTTTTCTGTAAAATGTCCACAACAGTCTTTCTATACTGCGTGGTGTTCTTCTTGACTTTTTCCTGCCGGCATTCACTGGAGGGTTTGGAGGGCGGGGGAGAGCCTTCTTCTTTGCTATCCTGCTCTCATTCTAGCACTTCAGTTACTCTTCTAGGAGCTGCCTAGCATGGGACCACCAGCCTCCTGCATTTATCCTCTCTTCTTGTGTTTGTTCTTCCCATCCATCCCCATCCCCTCTCTTCACCCAGCTTCTTTCCCACCTATACAACGCTTGCGAGCGCGCGCGCACGCACGCACGCACACACACACACACACACACACACACACACACACACACACACACACACACACACACACACACACACACACACACACACACACACACACACACACACACACACACACACACACACACACACACACACACACACACACACACACACACACACACACACACACACACACACACACACACACACACACACACACACACATCTGTGCTGGGATCGGCAATCCCTTTCCCCCTGTGACCTCAAGTTTCATACCCAACATTCCTTCCCTCCGCCAGTGGACTTCCCACTTCACCTGTCACTTGTTTCTTTGCTTTTCTCTTCGTCCTCTTGTCGTGATCCGTAATCCCTTTCTTTCTGGGACCTCAGCTTCCTTACCCTGCCTGTCCCCCTACCACCCTCTTACCATTACCTCACCCCACCTCAAACCCCCACTGCCTTCTGCTTTATATACAGGAAATATGGTGTATATTCCGTAATTGTATTTTGAGGAAGCCATGAGGCGAAACGCCAATACACACTAAGTCCAGCATCAGTGTTTCTTTCTCCAATTTGTCTAGGAATAGTGAGTCAAGTTACATGTTAACTTCACCACTACAATAACGAACGTTGTAGTGTGTTTGTATTACATCAAGGAATTTTTGTTCAGTATTAGGAAGAATTATTCGTAAACTGCAATAGTTATCTATCTTCTTCATTTACAATGATCAATTTGCTAACCAAATCTCTTAATAAGCTGAAGAATAAAATTGTCAGGTGATAGCAGGAAAAATTAAGTATGTAATGAGGTTTGGTAATATAAGGAAGGATGAAAGGGCGAGTGAAGGGGAAGAAGGGACAGAGTGGGCGAAGAGTAAGTACAATAAGTTGATTAAAAAGAAATTAAAAAGAAGGAAGACACATGTGGTATGGTTTTAATCTAACAAGATTACAAACAGTCTTTCGAAAGTTATGTGATGTTTCACTAAACCTTTTTTTCGGAACACAAACCAACATGATCTCTCTCTCTCTCTCTCTCTCTCTCTCTCTCTCTCTCTCTCTCTCTCTCTCTCTCTCTCTCTCTCTCTCTCTCACCTGAGGAGAGTCAGTAGCTCACCTGAGGTCAGTCTGTTCAGACGTCTTCTGGATTTCCTAATTATCTAGGTGTACCTGCCTGTTGTGAGAATTGTCAGTGAATTCAGTGACCTGTAATAGTGTTGTGCTAGTGTGTGGTAGTGACCGGTGACAGTGTTGTGCTAGTGATCTGCACTAGTGTTATGCTTGTGTGTTGTAGTGACCTGTGATAGTGCTGTGCTAGTGTGTTGTAGTGACCTGTGATAGTGCTGTGCTAGTGTGTTGTTGTAACCTGTGACTGTGTTGGGCTAGTTTGTTCTAATGATCTGTGGTAGTGTTGTGCTGGTGTGTTCTAGTATTAATGTGCGTAATGGCTTCCCATACGGAGAGTTGTGTCCCCGCTGCAAGTTTTTTGAAGGACTGCCTTGAGTTAAAGGAAGAACTTCTCAAATTATAATGGAAGGTACAGGTTCTCAGGCACGAGAAGTCACAAATGAGGGAATTGTCGGAGGAGATGTTGGAAAAGAGAGTGAAAGAGGCTGAAGGTTGGACACTTGTTCACAAAGATGCAACAAAGTTCGCCCTTAAGAAAAGAAGCAGAGACAAAATTAGAAATACATTCAAAACATTACGTGAGGAATGTGAAAGGAAGGCAGCAAGGGAAATAGAGGAGGAGGAGGACAGTGAGTGTACTTCCCGTTGGAGTCCTGAGATCAAGAAAGGTAAGAAAATGTTATCATCGTTGAAGACTCCCAGGTAAGATGTCTAGATAGGGCAGTGAATACTCCACTCACTAAACATCTGTGTCCTTCAGGGGCAGGGTGGGTAATGTGTTAGGACAAACTTTAAATATCGTGAAGGATAGTGGAGACAAACCCACTGTCTGCCTCAGTGTACGAGGCAATGTTATTGATATGAGTAGGAGTGAGGTACTGTGGTAGCGGTACAAGGATATGTTGGAGAAGGTTAGGGAAAGGAGAGTAGCCCCTGCAGTGCTTGGTGTTTTTCCTAGGAGTAGGGTTGGGAGGGGGTGGTTGAGCAGGGCGATAGGTTTTAATTGCCGCCTTGAAAGATATTGCAAAGTTAATGCAATACCTTTCATAGACAGCTGCGACCGGTTTTATGGACGGAGTGCCATGTATATTTGGGATGGGACTCATCCTAGTAGGCAGAGAGTTACTGTTTTAGCTGGAATGATAGAGAATAAGATTTTTTTTTTTTTTTTTTTTTTAGGATGAAAGTTAGAAGTACAGGAAGTTGTAACAACTCCACTTACAAATCATTGTCATCAGGTTTGGCTAGATGCATCGAGACTTGCAAAAACAAGAATACTTTAACAATTAGTGTAGATACATTCACTCAGGCACCTCAAAATGAGTAGACAATGACAGAGGACAGAGCAAACGATGACAGAGGAGCAATAGTACAAAAATTTGTTATACTAGTAGAGTAAGGAGTTTCCCAGTTATTAACAAAAATATAAAAAGTAAATCCCAAATTACAGGTATAACTAGCCTACTCGTAATAATCCGAAAGTGTACTACACAAACAGCAGGAGTTTTTGTAATAAAATGAACGAACTGAGGGCTTTAATTTGTACACAGAAAATAGCCATTGCCGTTATTAGTGAAAATTAGATGAATACAGACACTCGAAAATTTTTAGCAGAATATCATATAAAGGGCTATAATATTTTTGTGTCAAACCGTCTGGGAAAAAAGGGGCGGGATAGCTATTTATGTAATGGATTCATTAAACTGTTACAATAAAGCCAACATTAAAGTAAATAAGGACACAGAAAGTGTCTGGGTTGAAATTATTAACAACAGGGAGAAATTAGTCTTAGGGGCTTTTTACAGATCTCCAAAACTAAGTAGAGCAGATAGCAAATACCTCTGGAAGGAAATTAGAAGTGTCACACTCCAGCTTAGTATTAATTGTTGGAGATCTTAACCTGCCAAGGAAAGACTGGAGAGATCAGACAGGGGATGCAGTCAGAGGAATTTCTAGAGGTACAACAGGATTATTTCCTTCATCACTATATCAAGGATCCCACTAGAGGTAATAACATATAAGATTTGGTTTTATCTAATAAAGAAAACTTCATTGGCGATATAGAAGTTGGTAATAGCGATCAGGAAAAAATTAAGTTCAAATTTATTTGGGATATCTGTTCTGCTGAAAACCACTCAACCGTTCCTAAATTTCGTCTCAGAGATTTCGAATGATTGAGATCATATTTTAGAACTATATTCCATGAGGAAACTAGTTACTTTAGGGAATGTCAGGTCAGTGGAGAACCCCAGGTCGTAAATCAGGGTCAAGAAATGGGTGCGAATGTGCACCACATCACTGGAGAAGCTCAGGTCCTAGGTGAGAGACAGGATATAGGTTGGAGTGTAGTTCAGGTGACGGAGATTAACTCAGTTCGGTCAGTGAGAAATATATTGAGTTAGTGAATATAATACACAGAGGCCAAGATAGATGTATCCCTTCAAAAACCGTTTAGAACGAATAATTCAGAACCAAGATGGTTAAACAACAGATTAAAATAATTAATAGAACAAAGGAACGGGATACATAGAAAAATAAAAAAATATTGTCCTCAAGAACTGTGCTTCTCTGCTTACACTCTGCCTAGGCTATCAACTCTTTCGCCTTGTCTATCAACTTGCACCTTTCTTCTTGCTGGAAGTTTGCTCTCATTCAAGCTGTCCGAATGAAAGGTGACCATTCCCAGCCCAACTGTTGCCCAGTTTCTTTAACATCCTGTATTTAAAAATTTTCGAGTTTATTCGTAACAAAACGATATTAAAGCATCTTTCCTTTCACAACCTTCTCTCTGATCGTCAATATGGGTTCCATCAGGGACGCTCCACTGGAGATCTTCTCACCTACCTTTCAGACTCCTGGTCATCCTCCTTTCGGGACTTTGGCGAAAGCTTTACCATTGCACTTGCAGTCTCAAAGGCTTTCAATTGGATGTGGCATAAATCTTTAATTTCCAAACTACCTCTTACTGTTTCTATCCTTCTATCTGTGCCTTCATCTCTAGCTTCCTTTCTGGTCATTCTATAGCTGCTGTTGTAGACGGACATTGTTCTCCTAGAGCTATCAATAGTGGTGTTCCTCAGGGTTCTGTCCCATCACCAACTCTACTTCTTCATCAATGACCTTCTTCGCAGTACATCTAACCCTATCCATTCATATGCTGATGACTCCACCCTTCAACTTTCCATTCGGTTCCCGCAGCGTCCATTTCAGTAGTTGCTTCAACAAACAAGGGATGAGGCTGTGGCACACCTAATGTCTAACTTGGCTCATTCCTCTGACTGGGGTAAAAATAACCTTGTTTTTAATGCATCAAAAAGTCAGTTACATATATCAACCCAACAAAATCTTTAACAGGAATACCTTTTAATTTTTAACAATATTCAGCTCAATCCTGCATCATCTTTAAACATACTTGAGGTTTCATTCTTTAGGGATTTATTTTGGAAAGAACATATTACCTCTCTTGTAAAATATGCTTCCAAGAGGTTGGGTGTGCTATGCCAACTCCGTACCTTCTATATCCCTGCACATTTGTTGACTCTATAAACGGGTTTTATTCGTCCCTGTGTAGAGTACAACTCTCATTTATGGGGAGACTCCCCACACGCAGCACTTCTCAACAGGGTGGAGTCAAAGGCTTTTCTTCTCATTAACTCTCCTTCTCTTACTGGCTCCCTTTAACCATTGTCTCTTCGCCGCACAGTTGCATCTTTATCTCTTCTATCGCTACTTTAATAGTCACTACTTCTCTGAATTGTCTACTTGCATCCCTCCACTACTACGGCGGGCACGTGGCACCTGTTTAGCAACAAACTTTCATCCCTTTTCTGTCTAACTCTCTAATGCAAGACTTAATGGCTACTCCCAGTCCTTCATGTATGCAACAGGTAAACTCTGGAACTGTCTCTCTCTTTCTGTTTTCCCTATTGCCTACGATCTCCAGTCTTTCAAATGCAGTGTGTCCAGGCATCTTGAAATAAATATTTCTTGAACTTGGCTCTCTCTTATCTTGTTTCTGTTTTTTTTCTGTTTTTTCTTTTTTCTTGAAGGAGCAGTTGGTAGGTAGTGCTCTGGCCTTTGGTTCCCTTTTATATATATATATATATATATATATATATATATATATATATATATATATATATATATATATATATATATATATATATATATAATATATATATATATATATATATAATATATATATATATATATATATAATATATATATATATATATATATATATATATATATATATATATATATATATATATATATATATATATATATATATATATATATATATATATATATATATACGTAACCGGTACGGGATTCTGAAAAAGAATATGAAGAGGGAGATACGGAATGCAAAGAGGTGTTATGAAATTAAGATTGTCAGTGAAACGGAAGAAAACCCCAAGGGTATTTACCAGATGCACCTTACGAAGAATAAGGATAGGATAGGACCTCTCGGAACAGAATCAGGTAACAGTACCAGTGATGATTAAGAAATGTGCTTGCTCTTAAGTAATAATTTCGCAACAGTATTTATCAAGGAAAATCTTGACGTGGTCCCTGAAGCAGCTAGTATTTCCGATTATACTGCGGACAATATTCTGAGTAAAATAACCGTTAGTAAGGAGGACGTATTGGAAAAAAAATAATCAATTAAAACCTCAATAATTGCCAGGTCCTGACGATATACAGTACATGCCAAAAATATAAAAGAAACCAAAGAAGAGCTGTCAGCCACTGTTCATGTTATTTAATGATTCTTTAAATTCAGAATCTCCAGAGGCGTGGAAGATTGCAAACGTACTGCCCATCTTTAAAAAGGGTGATAAAACATCTGCGTCAAATTATCGCCCAAGAAGCCTAACGTCAATAGGAGGAAACATGCTAGAGTCAACTTTGGCAAATATATACAGTTCAGGAACAATTAGAAAGATTAAATCTTCTAAATGAAAGTCAGCATGGATTCAGGCCAGGACGATCCTGCCTCACAAACTTGTCATTCTTCTCGGAGGTCTATGAGGGAGTAGATAGCGATAAAGCTTACAATATTCTTTATCTGGACTTTAGTAAAGCTTTTGATAGGTTCCCACACGAAACGTTAATCAGAAAGGTTCGAGAACACGGTATAGACGGCGATATCTTAAAATGAATAGAATCCTGGCTGAAGAGACGAAAACAGAGAGTATTAATAAATGGAACTACGTCAGATTGGGGAGCAGTAACAAGCGGAATGTCACAGGGATCAGTACTAGGTCCCTCATTATATATATATATATATAAATGATCTAGACTTAGGAGTCAATAGTAGCATCAGCAAATTTGCCGACGATACAAAAATAGGGCGTATCATTAACTCTACTGACGATTGCCATAACTTACAAAAAGACCTCGATACATTGTTCAAATGGTCTAAAACTTGGCAAATGGAATTTAACGTTGAAAAATGTAAAGTACTTAACGTAGGTAATACCGTTGGAGACACTAAATACAGCTTAGATAACAAAGAAATTAGCAAATCGGAATGCGAGAGGGATCTAGGAATTATGATTAATAACGACCTTAAACCAAGGCAACAGTGTATTAATGCGAGAAATAAAGCAAATAGGGTCCTAGGATTTATCTCGAGAAGCGTGAGCAATAGATCATCTAAAGTAATACTGAAACTTTATCTAGCATTAGTAAGGCCACATTTAGACTATGCAGTACAGTTTCGGTGTCCTTACTATAGAATGGATATTAATTCGTTAGAAAATGTACAGAGAAGAATGACAAAAATGATACATGACGTCCGGAACCTGTCATATGAAGACAGACTGAAAAGACTAAGTCTGCATTCGCTAGAGAGGCGTAGAGTAAGGGGAGACTTAACTGAGGTGTTTAAGTGGATGAAGGGTATAAATAAGGGAGATATTAGCACGGTACTTAAAGTGAGCATACAGGATAGAACTAGAAATAATGGTTTCAAACTAGAAACATTCCGTTTCAATATGGAAATAGGTAGAAATTGGTTTGGTAATAGAGTAGTAGACGAATGGAATAAGCTACCTAGTAAAGTAGTTGCTGCCTCTTCCATTGAGAGTTTCAAGCATAGGCTAGATAAGCGTATGACAAATAAGGGGTGGATATAGAAAAAAGAAAATCTTATAGCCAATACTAATTCATAATTTTTCCTTTTCAGGTTACACTGTGATAGTCTCTATTCTCCTTTCACACTTTCCTGTAAAATGTCCACGCCAGTGTGGTGCTCTTTCTGACTTTTCCCTGCCGGCTTCGGCTGGAGGGTTTGGATGGCGGGGAAGAGCCTTCTTCTTTGCTATCCTTATCTGATTCTAGTAGTTCAGTTACTCTTCTAGGAGCTGCCTAGCATGGGCCAACCGGCCTACTGCAGTTATCCTCTCTTCTTATGTTCTTATCTATCTATCTATCTGTTCATCTATCTGTCCATCTATCTGTCCGTCTATCTATCCATCCATCCATCCATCCATCCATCCATTCATCCATCCTCTACCTGTCTATCTATATATTTATCTGTCCATATATCTATCTTTCCATCTATCTATCTATCTATCGATCTATCCTATCTATC